>NC_056745.1:461159747-461244747 GCF_019279795.1 Protopterus annectens
GTGGATGATATTAGAGTGGGAGTTGCAAGGGCATAGCCAGCATGTTTTTAGGTGCGCTTTTAGTAAAGTTTTGAAGTGGGTGCATTATGGTACAGAGGTAATTGTGGGTGGGAGTGAGTTCCATAATTTGGCTATGGCGCAAGAGAATAGTGCTTCACCAGCAGAGTTATTGGCTTTAGTGATCTGCAAGTGATTTTTGTTGCTGGATCTTAGTGGTCTGTTGGTGCGATAGGGTTGGAGTAGATTCTGGAGGGATGGGACATTTAGTGGATGGTTTACAAGTTTGTGGGCGAGTGAGAGTTGAAACCACTGAAGGAGGTGAGGGAGTTCAAGCCAGCCCAGTTCGGCAAGTGACAGACAGTGGTGATTATGGTAGGATGCCCCTGTGGCGAATTTGGCGATTTTGTTGTAGCAGGTCTCTAGCTTGTTTAGATCACATTGCCTTAGGTTGGTATATATTGGAGAGGCATAAAGTAGGGTGGAGATAAGGTGGAAATTTGCTATTGAAATCTTTGCTGCTTTGGTGAGAAATTGCTTATTTCTGTATAACGCTCCTAGTTTTTTGTGGACTTTTTTATGGTCATGGATATGTGAATGTCAAATTTTAGTTTATTGTCTATTTCCACTCCTAGCAATTTGGTGTGTTCAGTTGGGTATATAGTGGTGTTGTCTTTTGCTGTGATGTTAAAGTGAGAGTTGTTTTGAGTATGTTTGGTGGGTTGGAAGATGAGTAGCTTAGTTTTGTTTGGGTTGAGTATTAATTGGGCATTGGATAACCATGTTTCAACAGAGGAAAAGGCTTCCTGTATGACTTTTTGCAGTTTTGGTAGGGACTGGGCTGAGCAGATGATGGTCGAGTCATCTGCGTATTGTATGAGTGTGCCATGTTTGGTGGCAGAGGCTAGATTATTGGTGTAAACAGAGAAGAGTAGGGGTCCAAGGATGGATCCTTGGGGAACCCCTATGGAGACAGGTAGTTGGGGAGATATGTCATTCTGCCATACAACGGATTGTTGGCGGTCAGACAGGTAACTCTGAAACCAGTTGGTGACTGATTATGAGAAGGATAGGTCATTGAGGACAGAGATAAGTTGTTTGTGTGGGACCATGTCAAATACTTTAGATAGATCTAGGAAAGTAGCAGAGGAGAGATAGCCATTGTTTTTATGCTGAAGGATAGTGTTAGTAAAGGAGAGTAAGGCAGTGGTGGTGCTATGGTTTGGTCGGAAACCATGCTGAGTACTGGAAAGGAGGTTGTTAGTAAGGAGGTAGTCTGAGTCCTGAGAGTGTATGCATCTCTCTAGTATTTTGGAGAGTGGAGAGAGAATAAATATGGGGCGGTAATTGGTTAGTTCTGCGGAGAGTCCGCCTTTGTGGAGGGGAATTATATGTGATACTTTCCACAGTGTGGGAACGTAACTTTCTGACAGAGATTGGTTAATCAAGATGGATACTGGGTAGGCCAGAGCATCAGCTGCAATTTGTAGGTATTCACTTGGGAGGTTGTCTGCTGCTAATTTGGTGGGTTTAAGTTTAGTTAAGAGTTTTTTTATGTTGGAGGTAGGTAAGGAGAAAAAGAGAAGGCAGTGGGGAGATTACTAGTTGAAGGTGTGGGTTGGACGGGAGGAGGGTTGTGTTGTTTAGCTAGTGATAGTATGATTTGGGTGAAGTGTGTGTTGAATGAGGTAGCAATATTTTCAGAGGAGTGAGGGATGTTAGGAGGAGGGGTACTGACTTTACCTGGGTGGAGGATGGAGTTTATGGAGGACCAGAATTGTTTGGGGTTGTGTTGTGAGGAGTCTAGGGCAGACTGGTAGTATTGAAATTTGTCCTGTTTTATTAGCTTTTTGACTCTATTGCATAGTTCTAGGAATTTCTGTCTAGCTGAGGGGGTTTTGGTTTTGCGCCAGTGCTCCCAGGCTTTATCCCTGTTTTTCATTTCTGACTTAGTGGTTTTCTGTAGCCATGGGGAGGGTTGTGCTTTGGTTCTGGAAAATCTTATGGGGGCATGGTAATTAAGGATGTTCAGGAAGGTAGTATTAAAAAGTTCAACTGCGTCATCTAGACTGAGGTACTTTAGAGGATGCCAGTTACATTCTTTGAGGGATGAGATGAATGTGAGTGGGTTAAAGTTTACTTTTTTAAGTATTTGACGGTAGATGACAGGTTTAGTTTGGTATAGGTATTTTTTGAGTAGGAATGTTGGGGAGTGATCACTGAGGCTATCTGATAAGCAGCCTGTTATATATGACTGGGGGCTCTTACTGACTAGTATCCAATCCAGGGTAGTGTGCTTGCTGGAGTTTTTATTTATCCTGGTTGGTGACTGGACTAGTTGGGTGAAGCCATGAAGGTGTACATGATGGGTTGAATTGTTGCCAGAACAGGATTGCCAGTCAATATTGAAATCACCTAAGATGATAGTTTCTTGGGGGAGATGGTGGGTAGACCAGCTGAGGAGGTTTTCTAGTGGAGGGATGTTTTGGCCAGGTGGGAAGTAGCATCCAATTATGTTGATGGTTTTGTTTTGGTTAATTTTGAGGTTGGTATATATTATTTCTTCATTGCCTATTTGTGGAGCTGATGATTTTAAGATCTGGATGTTTAGATGCTGTTTAAATATTATAGCTACACCACCTCCTTTTTTGTTTAGCTGGTCTACGCTTAGTATGCCGTAACCTGTAGGGAGTATTTGCTCACTGGTAATGTGAGGTTTTAGCCAGGTTTCTGTCAGGATGACTATATCTGGGGAGTAGAAGTCTATGGTGGCATGGAGTTCATGGACTTTGTTGGATATACTTCTAATATTTAGGCTTAGTAGAAGGAAGTCACTTGGCTTTCTATTGGCTGTAATATGGGAGAAGTTGTGGTTTCTAGTCTGATTATGAGGATTGGGGTTGGAGATGGTAGGGCCAGGGTTGGGGTGGTTGTCTCCACTTAGGGCTAGTTTTGATATGCATGAGATTATTAGTTTTCTCAGTTTTTGAATGTGTTTGTTTATAAGGGAAACTTTATGATTGTGCTCTGTGGGTAATAGGTATGGTGGGAGGGTTACTATGTTAAGTTGTAGGGATGCTTTATGTTTGAGTAATATAGTTGGTAGAATATGTGGGGGTGCATAGGGATGGTTCTTGAGCTGGTGGGAGGGGAGCTGATTGTGGGTGAGACATGAGTGGTGGTGTGAGTAGTAGTACAGTGGTAGTGGTTGAGTGGGGAATGATGGAGCTTTGGTAGGATGTAAGATATGCAAGGAGAGTGCATGCAGTGAGCATAGGAAAGGTATGCTTGTACATGTTAGTTGAGGAGGTGTGATAGTAGTGGGAAGATGGAGGAGGTAGTGTTGGGTTAGCGCTATGGTTGGCTATTGGAAAGATGGGAGGGGTTTGAGTGCAATAAAGGTGGGACCACTGGGGGCGGGAGGGAATAGGGGGCAGGGTGGGGAGCGAAGCGGGTAGAGACCCTGTTAGTTGCTCGTATGAGGGGGCTGGAAACAGTCACAAAGCAAAGACAAGTATGTGTTAAGAAACAATCACAGTTGACCAAGGACTGCTCTAAAACTGTAAGTCATTTTTTAATTTCTCAGGTGGAAAACCAGGATAACCTTGTATCAGTAGGCTACTGTGGTCATAGTTTAAATTAACAAACACACAGTATTGATCAGTTATGGATACTATTTGCTAACAGAAGGGAATAAGAGAAAGTGGAAGATATGTGTGTGTGTGGGGGGGGGGGGCTGCTTACAAGCCAAAGCAGAGTGCTCTCCAGGGGAAAATGAATATTGGCTCAAACAGGTAGACATATACTCAAAGTTAACTGCAGCTGTTTGCAGACAGTTCAGACCCGGACTGCGCTTTTCTTACAAGAATGTTAAAGGTGGTACCACAGTTGAATACTTGAGAGTGGTGTTAGGTTCAAAGTTAACTGTAGCTGTTTGCAGACAGTTCAGACCCGGACTGCGCTTTTCTTAGAAGAATGTTAAAGGTGGTACCACAGTTGAATACTTAAGAGTGGTGTTAGGTTCAAAGTTAACTGTAGCTGTTTGCAGACAGTTCAGACCCGGACTGCGCTTTTCTTACAAGAATGTTAAAGGTGGTACCGCAGCTGAATACTTAAGAGTGGTGTTAGGTTCAAAGTTAACTGTAGCTGTTTGCAGACAGTTCAGACCCGGACTGCGCTTTTCTTACAAGAATGTTAAAGGTGGTACCACAGCTGAATACTTAAGGGTGGTGTTAGGTTGGAGAGACATTGAGCCTTCATGGGGCCTGTAGCAGAGTGGATTGTAGTTTATATGAATCCTCACATGAATGTATATATGCATTAACCAACTATGTATATATATATATATATATATATATATATATATATATATATATATATATATATATATATATTATATATGTCAGTTGCACTTAATTACAAATTATAAAGTAATTTATATGCAAAAATCTGCAGTCAGCATACCTGCTGCAATTACAGCATCATGCATGAAAATATGTCCAATTGTCTGTGGCTATTGCAAATAAAAACTTCAGCTGTCAAGTTTTCCACTCCATTAAATAGAGAATGTAAACAACTATTTACATGATGGAAGTCAAATTTCCATCCTCCCCAAAGGCATAGAAACAATAAACTCCAAAAATTTTGAAAAATTGAGTTCACTGCAGGTGCCTAAGTCCAAAGCATTCTAAAACCACTGCCTTGAAGCCAGGGACCTGGGCTTCTTGTAGCTTGGTTAGAGGGTTGTTCACACTCAAGGCTAAATATGAGTTCAGACAGCTGTGGGGAGGGAACAGGAGGGTGGGTTAGGATTAAGTTAGTAGACATACCGCTTAACCTCTTAGAGCAAGAAATCTGGACACAGCCATAAATAATAGGGGGACAAAGGCCCAACAATTGGGACAACAAACTGGAATCTTCACAGTAATTGACACAAACCAAAAACTGGTAATAACTGCTGTGGAAGAAACAGCAACCTCCAATATTTCAAACAACTCTTCATTCATAAAAATAAAAACAGTTGAGCACTTTTGTTTCTTTAACATGGATGGAACTTCATCAGAACTCCCCAAAATAAGCACACTTTTTAAATATTGCTCTTACAAACTCAGAAAGTTGATAGAATAACAGGTTTTGCATTATCCTGAATTTTCTGAGAGGTATGAAGTCTGAAACTCAAATGTCTGTCGTTATTTTCTGGCTTCAACCCTCAAATGATTTTCCAATGATTTGTCAGAAAAACACAATTTTATGACAAACAGACCAAAATTATGAGGCAAAAATCTGGAGATTCTGTGAAAATCTGCAAAGTTGAAAGATATGGTGGTAGAAGGGGTTTTAGGATTAAGGAACAGGAAGAGAATTTTTGGTTTAGGAATCAGTTGCAGAATTTAAGCTTATGGAGTAGGATTTGAGTTTTTGGTCAAGGAAGTGATCAAGTACTTTAGTGTTAGGGAGAGGGAATGGAGGGTTAGGGTAACTGACCAATGAGTTGGGATGGGAACTGGGTGGACGTTTTAGGTTTAGGATTTATGTTATGGTAGGGCTATGTAGTTTATAGGATCAAGTGCTGGGAAGGCTATGTAGAAACAGGTGATTGGGCTAGTGGGAGTTACTTTGCTTGCTTTTTCTAGCAAGTGGCAGCAAGCAAGTGTGTTGTGAATTACTAACATGTGAGTACCCATAGTAGATCCTTTAACTGAAACTCATTCCTAAAATGCCAAGACTCAGGAATCTACAAGTACTCTTACATAAACAGTAAGATGCATGTACATTCCTGACTCTTTTAAAGAGAAACACAAACACACTGCATTTGCCATATGGCACTGTGCAGGCAATGGCACATACATAAATCATGCATTCACAGTGCATTAGGAAGCTATCCTCAGCGGAAGATGGAAAAAAGACACAGCTGAACAACAGCTCTACAAATACAGTGCCAATATTTAAAAATGACTAGCCATTTCTTGCAGTAATTTCTTCTTTTTTATTATTGGCATTGCATAATATCAATAACCAAAGCCTGTACTGGTTTACTCACATCTGGATGATTTGTTTAATCACTTGGGCTTTGACTTTATGATCAAAACATGCCAGTCATAGATAAACCCAGCATTGTTAACATGTAGTCAATAGTCATAGGTTATTGCTAAAGTTTTCATGGATTTGTATGTTCTTAGCTTTGAAGAACAAATTTATTGCATATTAATGTCAGAAAAAAATTAATATTATGATTCTCATGTTGGCAATTTCAATTGTCCATGAAAGCATCAAGGTCTTCTTAAATGTGTTAAGTAAACCAGATTATTGTAGTGCCAGAATTCTCATTCATAGGTGTGGTAGTCACTGAGATACAACTCTGTCATGCCTTATCTCATTGTTAAAATCCCTGAAGAACCAATAAGAAAATGAATGGTGGAGAGTCTACCCATACAGCTTAAGTCCTTGAGTCCATCTGTTTTCTTTGTTAGGGTTATGTGTAATTTTTATAGCTGGATGAAGGTGTGGGTACAAAGACTATAGAATGGGGCTTTATACCTTGTGATTTTGTATATTGACACTCTGTAAAGGGGGATAGTGACTTTCCTGAAATGGCTTTCTATTCCTGTATGTGTCAGATGCACAGTCTCATAGGACTTAAGGACTGCTAGGACTTGATGTTGATCAAAGGTAAGACTATTGTCTACAAGAGCACCCAAACCTTTGACTAGTTGTTCATTCTGTTAGTTCAGAACCTCATGAAAGTAACTAACCAGGCTAGGGTATTTCCTGAATATCATGGTGTTGTATTTGTACATACCAGACTCTAGTCCATTGTTACCATACCATGTGAGGCTGATGTTTAGCTATCAGCAGCATTCAGACCAATACTCGTGAGTTTGCAGTCATCTGTATACTTGGTATGCCAGATGCTAGGGTTTGCCTTGACATCACAGAAAAACATCTCAGCTAGAACTAGAACCAAAACTTAGCCCTGTAGTATTGAACTAGTCACTGAACTAGGAATGAAAAGGGGTACTCAACCTCTCACCTAATGTGTTTGTTCCAAGAGACACTTTTTACTCCTTGTACAACCAAACTGCTGATTTTAAGTTCCCAAAGTTTTTTCATTTTCATAGTGTTGGAGGTAGTATCAATGGTCTAAGGTGTGTTCCTACTTCACAACTTGGAGACATTGAAAAGTATGAACTAAGGCCCTTGAAAAGTAAAAACATCCAGCTAAAAATCTAGGCAACTAATTAACATACTATTTGAATACCAAATAGCGCAAAATTCTTTCCGCTTCCAGTAGAAATATGGGATACTACTCATAAACTCAAGTTCAAACAACAGAGAGTGACACAAATAATGGGATTATATAAACACATATGAAAGAGGCCATGTAAAAATGTAATCTTTAAGGAACTGTATTGCAAAATTCTACCAGTCAAGATAATTTATTATTGTTTTAGGAAAAAGGAGATGTAATATGCATGTCCTCTTTCTTTAAATTCTTGTTACTAGTAAGCTGGTCATTTACTGTGTTTTTTTTTGTGTACTAGACAGCATAAAAAAAATCACGCATAATGAAGGGGATTCAGAAAATTGTGTAAACGGGTAAATCAAAATTGAACATAGCAACATACCTCCAAAAATATGGACATCCTGTGCAGGAGTAAATCAGGCCTGAAAATAGAAATGTTCCTCCAAAATAGGGACAGTTGAGAGATCTGGGTATGCTTCATTCAATGTAGCCATTGCATTCCAAAACAGTTTATAAGCTTCAGCAAGTAGACTCATCAAGCAGGATTAAAGGAAAACTCCACCTTAGAACTAAAAAAAATCTATTTTTAACTCTGTCTCTGTCTTCTGGGTTATTTTAACATTTCAAAATTACTCTGACTTCTTCTTACAGAATTGTAATATGTTTTCTACAAATGTCTGTCAATGGGGCTTGATATATCAATGTGATCTTATTTTTTCCTTCACGCCTTTCTTTTTCCCATAATTAATTTAAACACTGCTTTATATGAGTCCTTCTAGACATAGCAAAGTAGCTGTGTATTCCAATTCCATTGGTATATAATGGGATTAGTGTCAGTCAGTGTCATTTTATATACTGTCTATAACAGGGCTGCTTCTCTTATTTATTGAATGTGTGTCTCGGGGCTTGTTTTACAGTATACTAAGGAATTATAGAGCTGTGACCAAAACGGTTGCTAAAATGAAGGCCTTTGTCTGAAGTATCTTTTTGTATTCTAAGATGAATTGACAGCCCCTCCCCCACACTTTGTTGAATGTGTTGATACTTTATAAGAATTACAAGAAAAATATTTTCTGACTTTTCTCTAAATGTCACAGGCATCTTTGATACTACATTCAAGTCATCTTAAAATGTAAAGTAGTATAAACAACAAGCATTTAAAGTTTAAAGCTCAGAATTTCAATACTGTGACACTGCTTATGTAAATTTGTCAAAAGAGCTGACAACTGCCTTTGAACCATTGACTGATCTAATTGCTCTGTTTTGCTATGAAAGGCATAGTTACATTAGAAGCAGCTGTGAATCAGTGTAAGTTCTCTTCCTCTCTGCAATAAAGACAGTGGAAACAGTTTCCGACCTCTCTGTCTTGTTTACAGCAGCCTGAGCTATTGGCTACAAAGTTCTCTGTGTCTGTGGTATGCCATGCAGGGGTAGACAAATTCCATTGCAACTTATGTTCATAGGTTCATAGGTTCATAGGTTTATACTAGGCTATCTGCCCGAGGGCATTTACAAGCCTAGCCCATCGTTTTGTGGCTTACGCCACCCCTTTAGTATGGGGAACTATACCCATTATTTTGCTGTGCCTCTGTCGAGCAGTGACACTGAGGTAATCCCTGGGTATATATCTCCCATCCATTGGTCAAGATTTCTCTTGAACAAGGCCAGCGAGGTGCTCTGCCTCACATGTACCGGGATTTTGTTCCACAGCATAGGGAGTCTTTGGGTAATGAATCTATCCCTCCAGCACGTCCTATTAATAGCCGAGAAGTTAAGCTTAAAAAAGGGGGTGGCCTTTCCCTTCCTTTGATACCAAAGGGAGGAAATCAAAGTTTTTTAAAGTACAAGCAGGTTTTAGATACTTACACAGTACTGGAATCATATTGTAGGGAGAAAAGCAACCTAAGAGTTGAATTAAACTTTAGGAGAAGGTGGAATTTTCCTTTAAATCTGTATTCTTTTTCATCAATTCAATAATAACCTTTTCTATCACTTTACACAGTCTTCTGGTAAGGCTAATAAACCTATAATTACCTAGGTCTATAGACAGGTCCCCCTTAAACAGAGTGACCACTACTACCTGATAAGAGAGGTAAGGGAAAAAGTACAGATTTTTAACAATATGCCTAGTGGGTCGGCCAGATTTTGTCTTTTGGCACAGAGTAAGCTCCCAAGGATGAATAAATGTCCCATAGAATTGTTTCTTGACTTTGTCTATAATTTTCATTACTTAAGGGTAATGTGTGGCTCATCATGGTGCTCATTCTCAGAGTTCAAAAACTGACAATAGCAGTTAAGACAGGAGGAGATGAGATAAAAATGGTGATATACAATCAATCTGCAGGAAAGTTTCCATTAACAGATGATATTACTGTGGAAAACTTAAAGTTAGGAGGGAAGAATGTGATAAAAATATGAAAGATTTTGTTTAACAGTATTTTAAAAGGAGGGAAATGACCACCATCTTTGAAGAAAGCTGTGGTGGCTGTGTTACCTAAAGACAGGAAATACCCACCAGATGCAGCTTCAAATATATAATTTCAATGTCTAACCATGATTAAAAACTGGCTATGTCTATACTAGCTGAAGGAATGCAAAGGTGTTACCAAAATTGATAGCTATGATTCAATGTGGTTCTATGGACGAGAGATAAATATTTGACTACATTAATAGAACAGTGAGGATCCAGAGTGAAGCAGAATGTAAGAAAATACTGCTATTGTTGGTGGGTTTTGACACAGAGAAAACATTTGGCACAGTAAGATGGGATTTTACGAGTAAGGCAATGGAAGCATTTGCATTACAATAATACGGTTAATTAGGAAGATATATGAAGGATCAGAGGCAAGAATTAAAGTAGCAATGTTTCTCCTGTGACATTTGCAACTAGCACAGTTTGGATGATTGTGTAACTAGATAGGTAGGAGATTTGATGCTCAACACTGGAAACTTGTGTGTGTGAGTGAAGGTGTTTACATTTAGGTGAGCATGTCCTCCAACACAGCTGTGCTCAATCAACTTTTACTGTGTCAAAACTTTTGTCTCTGATGGACAGAGACAGTCAGTAAATCACGCCTATATAAATCACATTTGTGGGGCACATTTGGGTTGTGCAGCTAGCCTTATAAGTGCCCTAGTGGTCATTAGCCTAGTATACACATATGAACCTATGAACCTATGACACTGAATCTGTTTGCTAATAGGTTCATACGTGTTTATTAGGTCAATGACTACTGGGCCTTTATAAGCTGAGCCACACATCTTAAAAATGTATCCTGCAATTTTTTCAGCCTTAGAGGTTATTTTAAGGGGCATATGTAATCTAGGGTATGATTTACAGACCATCTCTGTCTATTAGCATTATAGGTGCTCTACCTGGGATGGATTTCCAATGTCCCATGCACTGGTCCAGGTTATGATTAAATAGGATTAAAGAAGACCTCTGTTTTACATGGATAGGAAGCGTGTTCCTAAGGCAGAGAATTCTCTGAGGCACATCTGTCCCTTCAACATGTCCTATACATGTCACAAGCAAAGATCATATCGCTAGACCGAGTAGCTCTGATGCTATTCGTTTTGCAAATGTGCAAAAGGTCCATCAGAGAGGGATTCAAGGGTGCCTTGTATGCCAGGGAAAGATCACCTCTTGACAGTCTGTCAAAAACAGAGTATACAGATAGGGCTTTGAGGCAATCTGCACAGATATGCTGTTTACATCCTGTATTCTTTTTGTGTGGAACCTCTGTGGATGTTCCATTTGCTGCACGTACCTGATCAAGTACATACCAATGATGGGTCTGATGAGGTCCAAATACAGAGGAACACTGACTTCCTTGGACCCAGATGTTATGCTCTTGCTTACAAGTAGACCAACACAGAATGATTTCCTTACTACCCTTTACAACATGTTGGTTAAATATCAGGTTGCTATCCACATACATCCCCAAATCCCTAACTACTTGATCCAGTCTTAGGGGTGGGTTATCAATGAGGTAGTTCCCTAGGGTGGCTGATGTCCTAAAATGTACTATTATGCATTTCTGGGCATTGAATTTTAAGCCATGGCATTGACACCAGTCATTTGTTTGTGTTAGTCCTTCCTGTAGGATGTTACTGTCTTGGGGGATTATGTGACTGCTTTAGTTTGCAGTCTGGTGCAAACTTGGTCAACAACCGATCTTTGACATTGGCTTTGATTTCTGAAAAGTAAATGCCAAAAAGGAGCTGGCCCAGCACAGAGCCCTAAGAGACTCTGCTAGTGACAAGTCTATTTGTGGAGGTGGTCTCCCCTATCCTAACTCCCTGGGCCCTGTCTGAGAGTCATTTGGCTGTCTGGTGCATAACATGGGGGTTAATGACTTATTCCCTGAGTTTGTTTACAGTGCCCAAGTGGGGTATATCAAATGCCCTAGTCAGGTCAACATAGGCAGTATGCACCATTTTGCCCTCATCAATTGCCTTGGTGATCTTTTCAGAGAAATCTACCAGGATGAGTATCCATGATCTACCTTTGACAAAGCCATTCTGGGATGTATCCTGTTTTTGAGTGTTTTCTATGTCATTATTAATCATTTTCATAATAATTCTTTCCATGGCTTTGTATATGACACTAGTCATATTTATTGGTCTGTAATTCCCAAGTATTGACAATGCCCAGTGGATTCTAGAAGGTGACGTTATTATGTTCCAGAACACTGCATTAAAAAGCCTTACTTTTTCTTTCAGTCTTGGTTGGCAAAGCTCATAGAAGGCCTTGGCTTCTCTAATGTTCTTGGCCAAGAGTCTGTATTTGTTAAGTAATAGTGTTTTGATTTGTTTTGTTTTACAAACTGAATTTTCCCTTCTTTTGTTTAACAGTTTATTAAGCCTGAGATTCCACCCAATGGGCTACTTTTTTCTGAACTATTCACTGTATTTATGTCAGATAGGGGCATAAAAAGAACAGATAAATATTCAAATGTTCTCAGCTTATGGAGGAAAATATGCACATTAAGTAAGTCTGCTTTGGAAAAAAATCACAAAAGGTAGTATGACTCTGAGTAATGCTGTTTTTTTGTATTAATGGTGAACAGGGGTATACTAAGATCCTATCTAATGGGAGGGGTGGCAGTGGGATTCTATATGCTGCCACATGACTTTAGAAGACAATATCAAGTGTTGCGCCAAGTTGGTTACTCATAGTCTGTTCCCGGCTATCACTGTTCACAAACTTTAGACGGTGTTGAACATAATTGCTATTAGTGCTGCACATCTCCTTATTTATATTTGGGTAGTTGAAGCTGCTATATGTAACATCCATTACAGGAATGTAAAATGAAAGCCACAGTATGTACTACATGCAAAGTAGAAATGGAAAGGCATAAGGCAGAAAGATGTAAGTAACAGTGCTAGTAAAGTTAACCATCAAGAAGCTCAAAACTGGGTATGAACTTAAAATAACCACTAAAACCAAAGATAACTACAGTTCTTTCTTTTCCTGTGTCAGAAAGTTAAGACCCAGCTCCCAACAATGTTCAGAGTTGGTCCACAATAATACTGCTCACTCTATCCCAAAGGAAATAGCTAAAATTCTGATAAATTTAATGTAGTTTTTACTCTACACACACACACACACACACACACACACACACACACACACACACACACACACACACACACACACACACACACACGCACACACACACACACACACACACACACACACACACACACACACACACACACACACACACACACACACACACACACACACTGTCTGGTGTCTGTTACCTTAAAAACCACAAAGCAAAGAGTTCCCACAGCAAATGCATATAGGGGCCAGACTAATAATGTGTAAGACAATAGTAAACAGTATAATCTGTGAAAAAACAAAATTACAAATACCCCTTGAAGAAGTTATCATGGGAAATATGCAAGTTGCCCAACACTGGCTTTTGAATTCTTTATTAATGTGTTCATGCCAATAAGCCAGACTTCGGCAGTAGTATACATGATGGGCCAGATTTCAAAATGACCTTAGCATGGAGTAGCATGCTATGTCAAACAGTTATTCCACGCCTGAGTACTAAAAAACTCAGTGTCTGCTTATGTTGACTTCCAGAGCCCTTCTCTCTGTTCCAAAATTAGAATTCTGCTCAATCAGCCAAATTAATTCACTGTTGTACATTAGTGAGGTTCACCAACATAGATAGATAGATATATATATCTATATATATAAATATATATATATATATATATATATATATATATATATATATATATATATATATATATATATGTATATAGGTCCAGTTTGGAATTTCAAAATTTCACAATCCGGATGTTCTAAATACCGACATTCAGAACCTCGGAATTGTGACATCTCAAAACCTATAAGCAGAGATCGCCATACAGTGCGGAACAGGAACATTACCATTCTCTTCAATGTAGAACGATCTCGGAGATAGTATATTTAAGTTGCAGGGGGTGTGGAGGTTGTAGGTGGGCTTGCCCCCCTGCAAAATCACCTTTTTTGATATATTCTAAATTTTTTTTTGTTGTCATTTTGAGATTTTACAGTTTTGATGTTCTGAGCATCAGTAATTAGAACGTTGGGATTGTAGAATTTCAAAATTCCATAATGGACCTATATATATATATATATATATATATATAGATAGATAGATAGATAGATAGCTGAATTATTGCAGCACTCATTTAAATCAAGGTTCAATAGTTCATAGGTACTTAATAGGCTATTGATCTGTGAGGATCTTTAGAAATCTAGCCATACATTTCCTATGAAGTTTTTAGCCCTTCTGTTTTAAGGAGAAATATCCCAGAGATGAGCAGAATATTTACATGTTGCCCCTATCCATGAGGGACAAGGGTTGTAAGCCAGTGGTAAATTTTGTGATTACCAATCCATTCATCCAGACTATTTTTTGAACAGTAAAGGAGAAGTACTTTGTTTTATGTGGAGAAGAAGACATTTCTAAAGAAGTGGTATTCTCTGTGATATTTATCCCTCCAGCATGTTCTATTTATGTTGTAAACTGATTGAGATCTTTTGGGCAGGTATCCATGCCCACAATGTACTTGCAAACATGCAGTAGTAAAGACAGCTAGGGTTTACTGAGGCTCTATACAAGAGGCAGAAATCTCCCCTCAGTATCCTGTATGATACCTACAAGAGTGAGAAGGCTTTGAGGCAGTCTAAATAGTGTTCATGATTTAGTCCATTGATTTTCTTAGTGAGAAAGCATTGTGGGCATTCAAGTTGTGTCAAATGTTTGGACAGGTACATATCAAAGGGAGCATTATACTTAATGACTGGCCAGATGAATACAGAATACAGTGGAATGATCACATCCATTGACATGGACACAGTAATAAGCTGTGCAGTGAACAATGAGCTTTGTACAATAGTGGGTACATGATAATCAAAAGACAGTTTATTGTCCACAATAATTCTTGGGTACCTAACTACTGGATTCATTTTTATAGTGTGTTGTCAATGTGACAATTACAAGAAACTTCTTGCATGCCAAAGGATGCTATTATACATTTCTTGGCATTTAGTTTTAGTCTGTGGTTTTGACACCAATTATTGTTTTGAGAAAAACCCTCTTGGAGGATCTTGATGTCCACTGGGGAGTTTATGATGACACCAGATCTACAGTCATTTGCAAATTTGGTCAGCCACAAATCCTTAACAGTAACTTTGACAAATAGCAAAGAGGAGTAGGCCAAGGACTGAACCCTGGGGTACACCACTAGTGACAGGTCTTTTGGAGGAGACAGAGCAGACCACCTTAATTTCTTGTCTTCTATTTGGAATTAACATTTAGCTGGGATAGCCTATCTATGATACCCGAGTGTGGGATGATTACAAATGTCTTTGCAAGGTCTAGATAGGCAGTGTATGTTGATTTGCTCTTTTCCATTGCTTTAGTAACCTTCTCAAAGAAGTCATCCTGGTTAAATAGACAGAATTTGCTTGGAGCAAGAGTTTGCAGGTTACCTATGTCCGTATTTATTAATTTCATAGTGATCTGCTCCATAACCTTACAGATGAGGCTGGTCAGATGTATGGATCTAATTCCTGGGTCCATTGATAGCCTACCTTTGTGCAAGAAGATGACAGTTACTGTCCTTCATTCATCTGGCCCAAAACCTGTTTTGAGGCTGACACTGAACAGCCCCTGTAGATGGTCTAACAAATCTTGTTTTAGACTGTCAAGTAACCTTTCTGGCATTTTATCCAATCCCATAGAAGCAATGTTCTTTGCCTTGGATGGTGTCTTGAGGACTTGTCTGTGGGAGATTTGTGGAGGAAGTGTAGATGTAGATATGAGATCTGGGAATGTTGAAGGAGAGAGAGGGGTTAAGTTTGAACTAAATTTATCTGCTAGTTGATTTGCTATATCCTCTGGATATAAGTATGTGATATCATTTATCATTAGCTCTGAGCAATGCTGAACATTGTTTCCAATGTTTCTAACACAGCTAAGGAAAGTTTTGTGGTTGTACTTTGCTTGGGAAGCAAGTTTTCTTCATTTCTGGCTTTGGTTGACTTGATCAGGCTCAGGAGCTCCCTCTTAAGTTTAGCAGGGTTTTTTTTTTCATCTTGAGAGTTACATTTATTTGTAAGTGGAATGATTTTTTTTTCTTTTATTACAAAGCCTCTTTATTTTAGGTTCCACCACAGGAATTTATTTTTGAATTTGGCATTATATTTACATTAGAGGGGGGAGATGAATCTATGCAGGTATTCACATGTGCATAGAATTTGTCTGTAAAGGATTCCAAATAAACAGAGGGGTCATTGAGTTGGAAGAGTAAGCTGACTTTAGCCAGGTAATCACTAAGTTTCACTAGATTAGCCTTAGCATCATCTCAGAATACTGCGGTTTTGGAATATGCTTCTGAATTTAGCCTTAAAGATGAATGTGAGTAATCTGTGGAGCAGTTTGGCCAAAGAAGAAGTTAAAGTTGATAGGGAGAAGAGCCATCCCATATCGGTGAGGACCAAATCCAATATTTTATCATCCCTATTTGGGGTGTGGACTAACTGCTCCAGTGAGTTTGTATCAATGAAGTCCAAGAATCTTTGAAAATACATGTTAGAGGATGTACTCATCTCCAGGTTAATGGAGGTGTAGTTAAGTCCCCTAGGAGAATGGTGTTTGGCTTAATACATAGGGAGTAGGATGCCATACTAGTTGGGTAGGAGTTGTGGGTTGGAAGGACATACAGGTGGTCCTATAGTTAGCAATGATGTGTTAATGGATCTACTTAATGGTAAGTTGAATGCGGAGGTCTTCCAGATTGGTATCTTGAGTAAATAGTCTGGACTAGAAGTCTGTTTTTATAAATATGGAGACACTGCTGCCTTTAGTGCCTTCATCTTGTGCAGTGGGCCTATACCAGTGGTGGGCATTCAAATCCTGCACTGATAGGATGATCTCAATGGTCTTGAACCAGGTCTCAATTGCAATGTGTATATCAATGTTTTCCAAGATAAGCAGTTCTTTTAGGGAGTGAAAACTGTGTGTGTGTGTGTGTGTGTGTGTGTGTGTGTGTGTGTGTGTGTGTGTGTGTGTGTGTGTGTGTGTGTGTGTGTGTGTGTCTAGGTTCCCTGCAGCAATGCCTATATTTTATCCACATTCTGTTTTGCTATGTTGGAAGCTATGGAAGTTTAATGTTGCCTAAATGAGGCACTATGGGGTTGGACAAGTTTTTAGCCAATATACAAAGCCTTGGGGGAATAAGTGTAGGCCATCCCTTGCAAAGTAATTAGGACTGTATACCATCTCCTTAAAGGGTTATGTGTGTGTGTGGATATAAAAAGTGTACAGAACCCTGTTAAAATGCCAGGTTTTTGTCATTTTTGTGATATAAAAAAATGACACCACAATAAATAATTTCAGAACTTTTCCCACCTTTAATTTGATCTATAATCTGTACAATTCAATTGAAAAACAAACAAATCTGTTAGGGGAAAAAATCTAAAAATAAAAAACGTACAATAAGCTGGTTGCATAAGTGTGCACACCCTTAAACTAATACTTTGTTAAAGCACCTTTTGCTTTAATTACAGCATATTCTGGTCTGGGGTTATACATAATGGTATGCAATTTGTTTTACTCCAATATGTTTTCCTGTACCGAAGGGATAACATGAGTAGTGCATTCATTGAGGAATGCTACTGTTTTCTATCATTGTTCTCTTCACCCTTCCTTTTTATCAGTGTTGGCTACTTCACTGCAGAAGTGCTCCTAAATGGAAATATGGGGAGAAATATATATTATATTATATATATATATATATATATATATATATATATATATATATATATATATATAGAGTTCCACTTGAAATCATCGAAAGTTTGAAACATCGAAATTCTGATCATTGAGACCAGAACATCGAGTTTCAAACCATCGAAGATTCAAAGGGAATGTAAAAAAAGAAAAAAACCTCTAAAACTATTTTTTACGGGGGGACTTTTCCCCCCTGTACCCCCCACACACCCCCAACTTTAATATACCAACTCTGAGATCACACTACAGTGGGGGTAAAGGGAAATTTCTGTTTTAGCGCTATATGCAGAAGCGCTAAACGGGAGATTTCTCTTACCCTGTCCGCAGTGCCATCACAGAGATAGCACATTCATAGACACAGTGTGCAAGGCTCCTTGCTGCCCTGCAGAAACACTAGCTTTTTCCCTTGTTTACTTACCTTTTTCTTCCCCTTGACAACATTGATGTTCTAAACACTCGATGATATTGTCTCGACCATATGAATTTCGATGTTTTCAAGTGGAACCATTTATATATATATATATATATATCATTATAGACATGCTTCCATTTTTCATCAGATGTTTAATCCACGATCATATACTTCCTGTGTTATCGCAGCAGTGATCCATCTACTGTGCACAACTGCATTTGTGTATTACTTCCTCTGAATTTCACCTTTTGTAATTTAATTATTTTCATTCTCTTTGTATTCACCTTTATTACAAAATACCATGGGACATATGCCAAAAGAAAGTTGTACACAGTGCCATGAACCGAAGAAAGACATTGGTGAAATAGTGGCAGATGTGATTCCAAAACAGACGTAATGTCAAACGCAATTAATTTATTCAGTGTAGTATAAATGAGGACTCCGAACATGCACATCAGATTCTAAAACACATCAGGTGCACCCAATGACAATAAAATGCAACAGAGCAGTATGCCAACACTTCTACGAAAGCACTTTGTAGAGGGCCGCAAGAAGTCATAGGTGCTCTCTTTTTTACTAAATGAATACAGATTAATTCTTCCAAATTTATGCAGATTTCACAGAGCGCATAAATAAAAATGCAAGCTGTAGTAAATGCACTGCTGCAGGGTGGGTTCTCCAAGCAATGCTCAAGGACAATCTCCAAATGCATTCCTAAAGACAGCCAGCACAGCACTGAACCAAGCTACGGTTAATCCAGCTCTCAGATTAGGAAATCACTGATAGAAATAGATTCGACAGAGAGCTAGAGAGGAGTGTGCATAGTATGTGTGCATCTCACATGTGCATGCAGTGTGTGTGGCAACCCTGTCCTGGTAAAAACAAAAGTTTGCCTGAGTCTGGGTATACTGGCTGCTGGGACATTTCAGTGGCATAAGGGTAATGCTGGAGGGGTTTCCCAGACAGTATGTAGTGGAATACTAGAACCTTTCCTGGTAGTTATGCATCACAAATTGGATAAATTCATCCACTTCCAGCAACATCCATGGAGTGCTGGACTGCCATGAAATGGTTCTATGCCATTGCCAATTTTCCCCATGTCCTCAGTGAAACTCACTGCACCCACATACCAGTCAAAACCCCAGCATCAGAAGATGCTGAATGGTACATCAATAGAAAGTGGTGGCCATCACTAAATTGTCAGGTAGTGTGCTCTGCAGACAGCCTCATTATCAATATTATTGCAGGACACCCTGGTAGTGTGCATGATGCTGCAATATGGAGGGATAGTGAGCTGAGGGCCTCTTTTCAACAAGATGATCCTAGAGGGATCTTACTTGGTAAAAACAGGACCACAGTTATAATGTAATGTAAATCAAGACATGTCATCAGTAAGCAAGGTGACTAAATGTGTGTTTTCTTCTACAAACAGGTGGCTGCAGTGATTCACTGGAGCCTTGGCTCATCACGCCATTCAGAGCCTTATCTACTCCTGCTGAGGAGGCATAAAACAGAGCACATGCTGTGACATGTGACACCACTTAGTGGGTGTTTGACATGCTGAAATCACAATTAAGTGGTCTGGACACATCTGGGTGTGTACTGTAATGCACATTGGAAAAGGCTTTACAGAAGGTCAAGCTGTGTACTATGTTGCACAACATGTTAACAACAAAAAACATGATGGCCTGCCAGCCCTAGGTGTGAGTGACCTACCCGAGGAATGCCAGATGTCTGATGTGCCACTATCAGAACATTCACAGGAAAATCAGGAGGACACAAGGGTGAAAATAACCAGGAGTGGTAGCTCAGCTGCCAGCAGCATCTCACTCAGAACTTTGGGTTATGATAAGCCACATGTACACAAGTACACAAATAAACTAGTGATGTTCACACAGTGTTGTCTGATTATAGCATCAGTGCAGGCATCTACAGGAAAAAGGCCATTAGTTATCCAGATCAAGCATCCTATCTACCATAAGTACAATATGATCTGCAAACCATTATACACATATGTGCACAAAAAATGAAAATAGCTGAATGAGTATAGAATAACATTTACTACTGGGCTATTGTAAGCAAGGTACACTGCCAACATTGACCAAACAGGTATGTGTGTGGCGTGCCTAAGATGTGACCAACAGCAAGTCTTAATGGCCATGTGTGATATCATCATTCTGATAATGACTGTTTGTTGGTATCAGCATAAACATTTGTATGACAGTGCTGTTTGGATTATGCACTGGGGGATATACCATAACCAATGGAACCTAACTGTGTGTGTGGGGGTTATGATAACATCAAGATCCAGTATGCACATGTCGTAGGAATGTCTAACACTGTAGAACATAAGGCTATATGGCATACAGCAGCTAAAATACTAACATCAGCTTAAGGTGTTCCAAAAAACCACATACCTGACAAGGTACATACATACACACACACACACACACACACACACACACACACACACACACACACACACACACACACACTCACACACACACACACACACACACACACACACACACACACACACCATGACATAACATGTAGGCAGTCTATCATGTTAGCTAAGCATCAAGAAAAAGCATCAGACACATCATACTCCAATAATTAGTAGACTAGGTAGTAGTCAGCATAGCAGTCATCACTGCTACATGGCAGGGCAACACAACAGGATACATAAAAGGGTAACTGTTAATGTTACACTAATGCAGTCAAGACTGCCCTCATTGACAGCTCACATCTCAGTCCTGGCTGCCCCTGCCATGTCAGGAAACACTATGCCCATGGTGCTTTACTGAACTGGATGTGGAGACATTTCCATGTTAGAACATAGTGTGGGTCTAAGCAGTAATGCTAGCCATATGTTGGGACGTGACTGCCAAGTTCTCAACATAGCGACCAACAGCAGATATTCATGCATGTTGCAGCTCTGACATTGATGGATGATTGACATGTATGGGTCTTGTGAAAGGAGTTCTGTTCTGGTCTGCCTTTCCCCACCAGAGGTAATCTGCTGATGAGTATCAGGGCATATTGTACTATGATACTGCTTCAGCGCCAATTTTAACAAGGCTTTCAACAGAGCATGCAACAGCTACCACACTATCATGCTGTGCCACCAGTGCTTCCCTGGCATCCCCATGCCTGCTCCTCTGACCGTCAGGTAACACATGTAGTTGGTGTGATACAAGGTCAGCAACATGAGCAACTGCATTCAGGTCATTGCCATGACACTTCTGGGAACATTCATGCATCTTTAAGACAAGGCATATCCCATCAGACACACTTCCATGCCACATACTCCTGTACAGTCCTACAGGCATTATCACTCCATTGTGGGCAGAATCACCATCACTCTCAGACTCAACTGAGGACAGTAGCTCAATGTCATCATTATGACCAGTGTTGCCCCAACATCATCAGACTGACCATCAAAACTACCCCCCCCCCATTAGAGGCTACACCCTGAGACACAGGAATGGCCCCTCCAGGACATGATAACATTAACCCAATGCAGTTCCCTGTGCATCAGTGCCTGTACTGTCTAAATGAGGCACATCACACTTTAGGATCAGTGGTCAGGCTTGCGGAAGAGACAGGAAGTGGATGTGCTACAAATACAGGCATGACACATATCAGATAAATAGAAAAAGGAAAAATGGTGCAGAATATATGTGAAAAAGTCTGACACTTTCCTAATTATACACAACAGGAATGGAGATATTCTCTTACCTATGTGGCATGGCTATAGGTGGTGCAATGCAACTAGAGAACAGTTAAAGTCCATATTAGGCATCAGAAAAACACATGATAGTGGCATAACAGAAGTGCTCATACATGCATAAATACCAAACATGCCCTCCTCTGACTCCACCCCCTGTGGTGAGATCTACGATGCCATTGTGGAGTACAAACACATAAACAATTCATTAGGAAACATTCTGGAATCATGCAGATTCAGATCAACTAATACAAACCACCCTGAGTACAGAGAAACATAACTGATGTTGTGTGCTGATACATGAAGACCCTGTGAAGGTGAACAGAACACCAGTTCACAGACTGCTGACAGTGACACCTAAATAAAACTCATTATAACTTATAGACAGTCTTACCAGGTTTGTCATTATTGATGAGGCCTTTCTGTCATGGTTTTGTTTTGTAGCTAAGGGTTACAGTGGAACATATACAACAAATAAGAAGGAAACACTAACATCATGTATTGTCAGGTCATCTAATACAGTCAGCCTTGAACAGGGAGGCACATGCCTGAAGGCTGATGTTGTGTGCTAGTAAATGAAGTCCCTGTGAAGGTGAACAGAACAAAAGTACACAGACTGCTCACAGTGACACATAATCAGAGGTTAAGAAACAGAGAAGACATGTCTGAATGTACATCCATGTAACTTACATGTACTATGCTGTCATGTACTTGAATGATGTACATACCATGGTGATTGACACAAGCCTCAATCTCTCCCCTAGGAATATGATGGTCCTGACAGGTGGCATGGTGACAGGCCAGAAATAGAGTCATTTCATCTGGGGGAGGTATAGGCTGTCCACCACCAGTGACATTTCTCTCCTTCTTGTAACAGTGGAGTCTGTTGGCTGCAGAGAGGATCATGTCAGAGCAGTGGCAACAGCATGCCTCTTGTGATCAGTTGTGGCCACCCACAACACTTACTATTTTTGTAATATCACGCTGTCCCTGTGTTCACCAGAGTGAATCACCCGACCAACCAAGTAGACACCTGCCATGTTGTCAAGGTGAATAATCTTGTTCTCCCTACTGGAGACATTATCATTTCTGCTTCTACCAGACATCTGCAAAAAATAAAGCATATAAATCAGGCTGTATAAATGTAGTACTCCTATTCACAGATCCTTGTTAGCAGTGTGAGATGTGTTACTGCCTGACTTATATGTTCTACTGCAATGCATGATATTGTAATAAACATTCTATCACCTCTTACATATACTTGTAATAAACATACATGACAACTAAGAGGTGCCACATACAGTATGTGCTCACCAAAATATAATCAGAATGTGCCACATGCACTCACCATTATACAGCTTAGGATATGTCATACTTCCAGAGATGCGTTTTGAACACCAGTCTGGGTGACGGCTCAAAATACTTTACAATTTGATATTGCCACTGTCACCTACTGTATCTACATCTACATTCACCTGCACAGCTCAATATCCCTGCCATGTCACCCACAGAAAATGGGCATATGGAACAGGCATTAATACAGTTAAGTACCATTGAGTTGCAGATCTGTGTAATGTGTTGAACATATATGTATGAGTACTATGTGAATGTGAAAGTTAGTTATGTGTGGAGCACATCACATCACATCAGTGCATTAGGAACAAATGTCCTAAAAGTGATGTTTTGATACAATCACATTAAGAGGAATACAGTCTGAGACTGCTGATGTCATTAAGTCCCCATAGAAAGCCATGGGGCTATCTAAATGCCCCAGTGTCACTCAGTATTCACAAACCACACTTCATAAGTATGACTTTGTGGACACTCCTGTAATGTTTTGGTATCTGCAAATTGTGTTGCGTAGTAACAGGTAGACATGCAGTCCTGGCAGACATGGTTTGAATCCACCCTTATCTGCAGTAAACTAAAGAACAGTAGATATGTGTCACTACACCTGCCTATGGTAGAAGACACTATCCCAAAGCATGCGCATTTACTGATGGATTATCAGTGTAATCTTTGTGCATTATGACATGCTGTCAGGCTCCAATAGCTTAATGCATAAGGCACTGGCTTCCTAAGCCAATGAATTTGGGTTCAAGTCTCATCTGGGGTAGTATAATTATTTTGGGGTCAGGGATTGGCATAATGGTCAAAGTGTTTACTTCATAGATACAAGGTACAGGGTTTGACTCTCACCTTTGAAGGGAATTTGGCTAAGCTTAAAGGGACAGTCCCAGAGATTTTTTGTTTTGATTTAGCCTTTGTTTACATTTCAGGTATGCCTTTCTCTGAGCAAGCTCACCTTTGGCTGAAGGGGTGGGGGAACAGTGCCTGAAGGAAGTTTCAAAGGTGTTAGCCAAATTCCATCTCAAATTGCAATTGTACTCTGCATTTTACCCATTCAGAAAAGTAGCCTTTCAGGCATTTTATGACCTCACTGCTGCTGCTACTCTAGAAAGCACATCAGTAATGCAAGGCTTTTAAAACATTAGTAAAGCAGAGTTTTGTTTTTGTTTCTTTCATTTCATATTTTATTCTGTGGTGGTTGTGAATCCTGGCCATCTACAACAATTTTATGACACGACTTCTACCGATATAAAGCAACTGAGTCAGGCAAACAGTAGTGGAAACCATATGCTAGACAAATGCACTATTTTTTTTTATGAGAGGGCTGCTTGTACGTCTGTAGAAGCATGAGTGATGCAAAATTTAAAAACTAGTATACACTGATATCCCTTTACCCTGGCAAAGCTTTCTTTATTTTAAATATAAGCCAGGAGCTGGGGGTATAGTTCCCCAATCCAATGTAAGTCAGATGAGCACAAATCAAAGATTAGTTTATCCTGGGAGATGAAAAAAGACTGGAACTGTGGATTTACAGGATATTTAAGAGTAAAATGGCACTGTGGGTAGAAATTAAAGTGACGTGTTGAAGTGGGCGTTACTTCTGTCAGCTTAACTCAGACCCTAATTTTAAACACTGGGATTGTCCCTTTAAAATGGCCTGCAATTGCAGCTAGTCTAGTACTTAGCTATAAAGAAATCTAGACAAAGACTAAAATAATGGGGGGGGGGCCCAAAAAATAATGCCTGGCTTTACTCTGCCAGTTGACACAGAGAGTTAGAGGTGTGAGCTGTTGCTCCTGTTGTACAGGGTTTGATTCCTTCAGCCCTAATATGTGTCCTTAAATGAGTCATTTAACCAGACAGTGCTTTGAGGCAACTGATAATTTCAGCTAGGCTCCACGAGTCAGGCCCAGTGACCTAAATGAAAAACATCAGCTTCCAAAGCCAGGGACTGGGAGTTTGAGTCCCATATGGGGTGATATAATCTTTTGGGGAGTTTGTGGGTTGATATAATGGTTAAGGTGTTCACCTTACGGACACAAAATACAGGGTTTGATTCTCATCTTTGGAAAACATGGTTAGGCTTAAAAAGGCCCCCTGTGGTTGCTAGTTTGTTAAATGCCTATAAAATGGTACACTCAGAACAATATGACAGTTTCTTAACATGGATAGTTTCAATATGGGAATGTAGAAACATAAGCAGCTCATCTACTAAAAGCTTACCTTTTACATGTGCAGAATAAGGCAAGTATACTTACAGTAAGAGCACTTCACCGCATACAGGTATTATTTGCACTATACATAATTAATGAGCTTCATTAACATAAAATGTTTTGGAATCATGTCTGCAGATATCAGCCTAAGTACTTGAATCTCAGTGCATTAACCAATAGCTCATTGTAAGTGTACAATGCTCAGCACAAATGCCTAATAGTTCCCAGTGTATGAGTACGTCTACAGCACATGCTTGATGTCCAGCAATGGGTTGCTGCCAACCTCATTGCTTCAGTTTTAAAACATGATAATGCTATATTTCCAGATCATTCCCTTGCAAGCTGCAAACTGAGTGGCACCTCAGTGAGCATTTTTCTGAAGGCATTCTACTACCTCTTATCAATATCTTTGAGGAAGTTGTTGACAGAGAGGAGACTGCAGCAGATCTGTGTGCGCAGCTATTGCAATGAGGAGGTGATACAACTGCTGACTGAGTACATCCAGCCTATGGTGAGGATGTGAGCTCAGTTTTAATGTTTGGAATTAGATTTCCAGGGAGCTTCTAGGACAGACCAGGATCTTCAAGACTGGAATGCAGGTCTGCTATCATTACAACAACATCCATAACCGGTATTGGGAGTGGCTGTTGGAGTGGATAGGCGACATCCACAGATATCCATTGGATCCCTATAGGAAATGAAATATTCTACACCCTAACATCTTTACTTTCTACTTTGTGGGTATTACACGGATATTGTGCTTTAATGATATGTGCTTTCACAGTATAACTTACATTTGGGTGAACATAATGATGTATACATGGGTAGGGAATTGTGAAGCAAACATATTTATAATTCTCTGATTGTAATTTAGTATCATGATTTTTCAGCTGTGTTACCATCAATAAGTCTGATGTGCTGTAGAATAAACTTCAACATTACATTAGTGGATGTATGAGTGTGCATACCATGGTTATAAGTAGTTGAACAGAAGCTTAGTTGTTGGCATGCATTGTATCATAGCATAATAATCCTGTACCTATCAATGTCTGTGTTGCTTTAACATATCAGTACGTACTTAGAGCACCTACTTGGAGCTAGAAACAGCTGTTTTGTAGAGTAGCTCAACAGGCTAATTACCAGAGCAGTAGTCTGGGAAGGTGTGTCTGCAGCTTCAAAACCCAGATAAACATTTTGTATTCCCTTGAATGTGCACTACATTTTAAAGTACTTTATCTGCTATATTGTTGTAGGATGTAAAGATGCCCTATTTCTATAATGTGTAGACATGCAGTAGTTTCATTGTGCAGAAATACCTACCGCATGTAGGCCACGGCTGACTAGGCATTTCTAGTTTCTCTGAAAGACACCGAGAGTATTCCTTCTTATTGAGTGTAACATGAATACTGTTGAGCTTTGACTTTACCTGTTATATACATACTTAACTTCATAACCTCATTGTTATATGTGTATTACTACTTAAAGGCATACACTTATGTAAGGACTGCAGGTGAGAAAGCAGGTAAACTGCCTGGATAATGCAGTTACATTTGTCTTATGGCAAATATTAATATGGAATCAAGCAATGCAGTTCAGCAGCAAACATGGCTATAAAAGTACAGGCATTCATTTGTAATAATAATTGTTGGGTGTATATTTCTTCAATCCCCAGACATCCTGTCCTTTTTTAATATGTCTCACAATCTCCCTTTGTTATGTCATGTAGTTCTACAGGGTATGTGCAAAGACACATTTCTATATACATTGTACGGCAAAGCAAATGCTCCTTATAGGGCATGAAAGACCAGGCATATCATCATCATCTGCTAAAACACACTATTTACAGTGGGTATGTACTGCCATGTACTGTCAGGACTCTGTAAACATTAAAGGCTTTTTAACAGGTATTTAGCACAGGTATCACATTTATGTGTATGACTGTAAAATATTTGTTTTATACAAAGGAAATGTTTTATATATATATTTATACATATCTATATATATCTATATATATATATGTGTGTGTGTGTGTGGTGTACCATTATAATGTCAGCAGGCACATTGTCGAAACAACTTCCGCAAACTCCAAACTGCGACTCCTCAAAACCGCAAACACCAATATTCCGAATCACAAAATCTTGCCCCTTTTTGATCCATGGTAGCACTTGTTTCAGGTATGGAGTGGTCAGAAATGTCAATATTTGCTGTTTTGTTTGACTTTCTTATGTGTCGACCGTATGGAATTCATGGAAATGGTTCAACCATGTGCTCATTCACAGATGTGTCTGCCGACATTATGATGGTAAACTCTCTCTCTCTCTCTCTCTATATATATATATATATATATATATATATATATATATATATATATACATATATATACATATATATATATATATATATATATATATATATATATATATATATATATATATATATATATATATATATATATATATATATATATATATATATATATATGTATATATATATATATATATATATATATAAAACACACGGTCATATCTATATTAATATACCTATTATCATGTATGTGGGTAATTAGATATTTGCATGATTCCATATTTTTATTTATATATGTATATAATTATTTTACTTATCTCTGCAGTTTCTTATGTTACACTCCTTGAAGTCCTCATAGGTGATTATGAGGCAGAAGTTTGCTGTACACAGACCAATATAATTGTTTCTTGATATAATCCAATGGTCATGATGGTGAGCAGGTCATATTTTGCATCATAAATCAGGACATTTTTACATTTAAGGAGCCATGCATTCAGTATTGTCCATTTTCTGAGTTAATGGAAATGTATGTGCCATTACAGTGTATATTAAATGTATATTCACAGCTCACACTTAGCAGACTTACAGGACCTCATTCTGTCTTTTGTTATATCTTAGCATGTATAACTAGACCGGCAGAGTTCTGGACTCACAGATCACTATTGTAGGCTCAAATCTAGTGTCCAGTAGTTTATTGTAGGGTATCCTTGCTTGCTAGATAATTCTGCATATGCAAGTATGACTTCTTCTGCATTGTCATGGTATACAGACTTGACAAACTAAGTGATGTGTTCACGTTTAATTTTATAATATAATCTGTTGAGATGATGTCATTATCCAGTCTGTGAGTAACTTCAATGTACAACTGCATAAGCTACATACATTACTCTATTTATAATAGGTTCACAGGTAAGTATTAAGTTAGCTGCCCTTGTGGGCCATTTTAAGTCTAGCCAAGTTCCATCAAAGGTGAGAATCAAACCTTGTATGTTGTGCATTTGGGAAGGAAACACCTTAACCATTATGCCACCCCTTCTTTGTAGCTTTCCATAGGTACTAAGGATGGAGCCAGAAACAGAGCCATGTACAATGACTATATGTACCGACTAGAGGAGAGATATGGCTTCAGTATGTGTTTGTTGCTGTGGTTGTTTTTTCAGTTTCACTTGGCTTTCATCGTTTCCATTTATGTATGTTTACGCAGATGAGGTCAGTATTTGCAAATGATTAAACATGCTTCCCATTATGCAACACCAGTTATATATCTAAAGAGTTGTTACTGTCATGTGTAATGCATGTGTTGAGCTCATGGAGTTATTTTTAATTTCAGGTTATGATGTGGTGACCATTTTACTGCTGTCTATTGCAATATCAGATTCACTTAGATGACACATCCACATTGAAAGATACCTGTTATGCACCTCTCCTTGAAGTGTAACTGCTTTTATTATGCTGTGTGTTTGCTGGCTCAGCTGCTTTTACCATTATCTACATTTTCAGGTGGTATCACTGGTTTTTCAGCATACAGATATTGGTATTTGGTCCCAAGGTTAAAGCTGTGAACTGTATTTTCTATGATAAAGAGTTTGAGTCTGCCAGCCCTCATTTGCCTACTGAGTGACCCTGAGTGAGTTGCTTATTTATGAACATGGCATCCAAGTCCAAGGAACTCATAGGACCACTGTATTCATCTCCTATCAGACCCATCATTGAGTATAATTCCCCCTTCAGCATGTATCTGACCAGACATATGCAACAAATTGGAATGCCCACAAAGATTCCTTACCAGGAGAATACAGGGTATAAACACATTGTCCTATACAGATTGCCTTAAAGCCCTATCTCTGTATTTGGTCTTATACATGTTACTGAGCGATCATCTATGCTTGGCATACAAAGCATCAGTGGATCCAGCTCTGATAGACCTTTTACACATCCCCAAAATTAATGGCATCAGTAGCACTAGATCCAAGGATTTAATTTTGCTTCTGACATACATAAGACATGTTGGTGAGACAAATATGTGTCTCAGAGGTTCACCGTTCTCTGGAACAGGCGCCACATCCTTGTGAAACAGAGTCCATCCGTAATCCTATTGACATGTAACCTGGATGAATAGATGGAAAATCATAAATTTACTCTGCGCCTTGCTTCCATATCTCTGATAGACAGGGGAAGACAGTAATGCCCAAACTAACATATTCCCCACATAACCTCTAGAAACCTCCTAACATACCCCATCTTAATAAATGCCCATGATGCAGAGAGACAAAATTAGGTTGGTTTGCACAGCTAGGCTTCTAAAGGCCCTGTGGTTGTTAGCCTACCATATACTGTACCTATGAACCTATAAACTGTAAAACCCCATGTGTGTATGACAGTAGTGCTGTGTTACCTTCATGGTATGTACATCTTACCTGTTCAGCTATTACGTGAGTGTCTGTCCTCAAGATGTCTCACTGTGTTGTCATTGGGTCTAATGTTATTGCACACAGACTTAGATGCAGCTGTCTGTGCTTGGATATACATGAGCACATGCTGTTTTAAGATGACAAACATATGCGTGATGGGTCATCTGCATGTGTTGGGTGATAGGTAATGTCATATTATGCTGAGGTGTCAACAATATTTATTTGTAAATATTGTGTACATGAAGACAAATGCAGCTATGGTGTATATTCTCAGAACAATGTGTAAAGCTTTAACCATTATATTCTACTCTTAAAGTGATGTTAATACCTTTTCTGATTACAGATTATGCACATATGATACAACTGTAAATACTGTTCTAGGGTCTGTTTATATAAACCAAACTTTTAATGCCTTGTGTGTGAGGCTGTGCATGCTACTGTAATGTGTTGCATGATTTCTCATTCTACTGTCCAGCTACATGTCCAGTACACATGGTAGCACACCCATCATTGAACAGGTATCTAACACAGTTGTGCTGTCATCAGAATGTACACTGCAAACTGTAACACATCATGTGTGGTATTTTCTTATCTGGTCTGTGATACTTTCAGACCTTTTCATGACTTTTTATGTCTTTTCTATTGCTGACACAGCTGTCTTGAGCATGTGCTGTCATTCCATCTTTAACAAGTTGAACAGCAAAATGTGTATTGTGTTAGAGATGCATATGTTTAACATTGTTACATCATAGTTACAGATAGGATACCAGACAAAATGCATACACAATCCAAGCATGAGTAATTCAGTACTGCACACCTGTGAAACCTGGTGCATTAGCATATATTGTAATATCTGGCTGTGTCATATCATGTTAATACACGTGTGAGTGATTTATTTTACTGTTATACTACAGACCCCACCCATCCGCAGAAGATGAGGTCACCAAGCTCAAGCTCTGCTACCAGATTCTGTTAGAAGAGGACAACATACTGATGATGATGATGATGATGGAGCAGAAACATCTAGGCATTCATTCCAGCTGAGCAGCAACGATGACCTCCACAACATCCACCTGACGACCAGCTAGCATCAGCATGTCATATGTGTACAACAATGTGCATAGTTTACATCTATCTTTGTGTACAGTAACCATCATTGACCTACAGGTGTAATGTGCTGATAGGACACTTCGGCCATCATGATAGGCTGCCATTCACTTGCATCACACAGCCAGACTATATTGGAAATTGTGAAGCTTCCACCTGTGCTGTCTGGACTGGTGTGACATGTTCTTGTGACATAACTGTCATTATTCCTGTTTATCTGTTATTGAACAGCCTTGAATTTCATCTGTCATGCTTCATTGCTGGTGTCAAATGTATCCACATTACCATGACTACCATGCATAGCAACACAACACTACATGTCATTGTTTGACCTGTACTTGCTGATCATTTAGGACTTTCTGGTTATATGCTATGAATGGATGACACATATCCCTACTGCATACCTGCCCACCATCTGTGTTGTCCCTAGCATGCCCCCTGGGACAACAGCATCACAGGCCTCCTGACCAACTGTAGATTTATTATGCTTATTTAGTCATTACACATCCACTTATCATATCTGTTGCAGTACTGCTGCTTGGCTTCATGCATAGATGTTTGCCTCTTGAATGTAGCATTGAAAGTTCTAATCTGACTTTTGCTTGTGTGATCCTACATATATATTTGTAGATCCAATCTGTCATGCTGCTGAGTGGGTTACACTTGCAGTGCTGACAGCCAGCTGAATGGCGATGCATGTTGTTCACTGTTTATTACAAAGTTCACTTTTCCCAATTAGTGCTCCCTTTCACATGACTACCATCAGTCCTCCTCTTTTTTGTGTAACTGTCACACAGTTTGCAATATCACAACACTGCTTTGTGCACTGGCACTTAATGCTTTATTGTGATGCACTATGGCTGGTTTGCATCCTACGCTGTTTGTTCACTTCCTTTGACCCATGTTGTACAATCCATGTGTATCTGTTGTCTGTGTACCTACCTGCCCTTTTTGTATATTACCTACCTCTATCTGTCCTGTGGTGAGCTATTTGTTATATGCTTTACCCACACTTTTCCCGCTTTCATTTGCCAAGACTTTTCCAAGCTTTCTTTTCTCCAAAAAATTAAAAAGTGGCCTACTCACACACAAAAAAAAAAGAAAAAATAACCATGTCCTTCTGGCTCTCACTCTGACCTTCCTATTTACGCTTCTCGCTTTTGTGCCCCTCCTCTTAACCCTCACCCTCCATCTGATTTTCTATCAGCCTATTTTCTGGAGTGGGCATTACTTGTGTTGCCCACAATTGTCCCGCACCCCTACAGACATACCTCTCAACTGTACAGATTTTCACAGAATGTCCAGATTTTTTGCCCCACATTTTTGGTCGATCTTTCATAAAATTGTGTTTTTCTGGCAAATCATTGGCAAATTATTGAGGGTTGAAGTCCGAAAATAATGACAGACATTCGAGTTTCAGACATCATACCCCTGAGAAAATTCATACTAATGTAAATCCTGTTATTCTATCAATTTTCTAAGTTTGTAAGAACAATATTTAAAAAGTGTCATTGTTTTGGGGCCTTTGTCCCCCCATTATTTATGGCTTTGCAGATTTCTTGTTCTAAGAGGTTGAGAGGTATGCTTACAGAATATGCCACTTTTGCCAAAAATCCATTTTTATGTGTGTTTTTTGTGGATTTTGACAGAGTCTGCAAATATACATATAGAAATATTTCAAGTTTTCTGTTGTGTTTTGTGATGGACTCCATAATATTTTGCCAATGTTTGTGGTATATTGGAGATATTCGTTTGCCACATTGTGGAGGACAAATAAGGTTGGTTTTACTTATATGTCATACACATGGCTTGTGAGTGGGATCATATTTACTTATGAACATTGCTTGTTAGGCATGTAGTTTCAGGTTATGCATGATGTTGCATTGACATTACTGGCCATTTTTTCTAGCTGCATTATGCTGAGTTAGTATTATGCTACTCCTCATTAGCATTTTACCTGGCTTCCCACAAAGCTTGCACTAAACTTGGCACACTCAGCCAAATTCCGTGAATCTTTTGAAATCTGACCTTGCATGTTTGCTGGTTTTATTGTTTTGGAATACATGCATAATTCATTTATTTTTCGTTTTTTTTTAAACATTTATATGTTTAAACCAGTTTTCCCTGCCATTTCTTATCACAGCAGTATCTTACACATATTTGTATCTTAAAAAAATGAGCTTGGAGAATCATAAATCCCGAATGGGTACTCACCGTTCCAAAATGAGAGGAATTAACATAGAGGGAGACTCCAGCTAAAAGAAGAGCTCCTATTCTGACATGAAATCGATGCGCTGAGACTGAAATTCTTTACTGAAGCCACCATTTTTTCCCTCACTAACCATGACCATTAAGAAAGCCACAGGTACAGATAAAAAAGTAAAATAAAAATGAGTAAATAAGAATAACAGATTTAATGCAAATAACCACTGCAGTATTAGCAATTTCAAAGAATAGACATTTCCCTCATACTCAGCAACCTGCACACATTAAAAATAGGAACATCTAGCTAAGTGTCTGGACATCTAGTTAACATAAAACTTGAATACCAAATAGCACATAACCCTTCCCACTTCCAATAGGAATGTGGAATACTACTCATAAACAAATTTAAAAAGAGTGTGACAAAAATTATGGAAATATAATCACATTATCAAAGAGACAGTGTAAAAGCTGTACTCTTTAATGAACTTTATCTTAGAATTCTACCAAACACAGTCATTTATTTTTGCTTCAGAAAAAGGGAGTTGTAAAGTTTGTGCTCTCTTTCTTTAAATTATTGTTGCCATTTGTATATTGGTCATGAAGTATGGTTTTATGTATACTAGACAGCTTCCAAAATCACTTGTGATAAGTGGGATTCAGAAAATTGTGCGGAGGGGTAAATCAAACCTGAAAATAATGGAAATACCTCCAAAAATACAGATATCCTAAATCAGGCCTGAAAATAGGAACATTCCTCCAAAATAGGTCAGTTGAGAGGTCTGACCTCCTTTACCCTCACTATCTGTGTCTCTTTAAAAGTTGTGGTTAGCAAATTGGAAAAGAAAAAACAGAACTAAAGCAAGTGACTGCAGTAGCAGTTACAAGAACCAGTGTGTGTGTGTGTGTGTGTGTGTGTGTGTGTGTGTGTGTGTGTGTGTGTGTGTGTGTGTGCGTGTGTGTGTGTGCGTGTGCGTGGCAAGGAGTTCAGCCTGAAGGTGGGTATTGGCAAGGCATTGACGGCCGCAAGACAAAATTGCTTGGAAACTATGAATCCTGTGAATGAAAAACTTGATCTATCTAACATCTTCAAAAGCATTAGCTTTCGTTTTCATATAGAGGATGCAAATAACCTTTTGAGCTATATGGCTAAGGTTAAAGTTTCATCTTTTCTCATAAACTAAGGGCATATAACCAGTTTTTGATTCTGTGCAGACAGAATTATTAAATTAAAATATAATTATTTACAGCATAACATTATTTGATGTTTATAAGAGTGTGCTTACGATTAGCTACTATAGTAAATCACTCAGAAAATGTTGTGTCAAGGAATGTAAAGTCACTCACAAGCTAATTATCCTAAATGGTTATAAGATCAATAAGACATAACTAAACTATACAGTAAACAGACCTGGAAAATCATAATTACTTATTTTGCAGGTCAGCCAAAAGAGGAAATTCGTAATTGAGTTTAATTCATCATGCTGACGGTAAATTTACACTGTAAAGCTCAAATATAGGAGATCAAATATATTTAATCAATATTAAGTGACCATGTGTAATGAAATGGGACAGTTAATATTTTCTACAGACATTTTTAGGAAATGAAAAGCAACATTAATCCAATATGTTCAATTACTTCTTCTTATTCCTATTTCTGAAACTTGACAGAGCAATAATAATGTTTCAACAATTTAACATTCAGAACTTTGACTGCAGGGATTTTTTTTCAACCTGTTTGTAAAGCAAAATTGTATTACAAATCCTTTGGAATAAGATATTTTTTCATATAGTTTCATCTTCTTATTTGCCGTCAGGTTCTCAAAGATTATATAAGGTAAAATAGTTCCTCAGCCGTATTTATAGAATTTGTCATTGTAGGTGATTTTGGTTATTTAAAATAAATTCCCATAATGCTGAATGAAGCAAATAAATAAAACCTAGCCATTTTCATTTGAATGGTTCATAAATCTTATATCATTGCCATTCTTGATTACTATCTGGAGTCCCACAACAATTCAGACACACTTTAATTAATCAGTTTATAAATTGTGGACACCTATTTAGAAAGGAGTGTGAATAACGTTTTAGCTGAATGAAATGCTTAGATACAATATACAAGGCCTGTTCTACATTGATCTATGTTATTCTAGTTAGTGGTTAACAGAAACATGAAACTGCAATAGTAGCAGTATTCAGGATCTCTGAGAAGCTAGAAGAAATAATACTTTACGACATTTAACAATGAACTCATTTATAACCCATAACTAACTTTACTAATACATTACAGAACATTTAAACCATGAGTGCCGTCATTTTAAACCAAAATCATTGAACAAACATGGAACACTGAAGCAGAGGTTCAAACAGTCTATACTTTACACTGATACGAATGCAGCCTGCTATGCTGTCTGATCTGTTTGAAGGATTATTTGTAACCTTTGTTAGGGATTCTAAGACTTGTTCTCATCCTCGGCTTCTTCTACTTCTAAATGTATCTTTCCTTGTCTTCTACTTTCCATGCCTATGTGTTCTTATTTTTAGAATACACCGTGGAGAAAATATTGTAAAGTTAGTTAATTTTTAGTATGATTGCTTTACATAATAATCACTTCTTAAAGCAATACAAGTGTTAATTACAAATTGCATGTCTTGAACATGATTGGGACTATACCATTCCTCTAACCTTTGTATCCTATCTAGGGTCCAGTCAAGCTGCCTTTGTGCTTTTAATGCTTTTCTGTGAAGATCATCTATCATTTTTGGAGAAAATTAAGGTCTTTGCACACAGTCATTACAGTTGTGAATTGATAGCTAACTCAGTCCAAGACCACAATCATTTGGCAATAGAGGGAATCAGTTATCATGAGGTTTCTAGCATAAGTTGTGGTGTGACAAAAGTCCATGAGTGAACAGGTATGAAAATTAATTCTTTAAGCTCCTGTAGCACCACATTTTCCATTGGTTTGTCTTTGTATAAATGTGTGATATGCATAACAAAAGAAAGTGATTCATGAAATGTATAATAAGAGAATATACAAAGCCTAAATAAGATGTGATTTTTAATATATGTAAGGAAAGGAGGGTTATTTATTAATATATGTAAAATGCATAAATCTTTGACATATTACAATAGCAGGGTAAACCCAAGTTAAAACTGCAAGAGATATAAAAGTAAGGAGTGTAAAATGTAAATTAGAAAACTGAAAAAAAAATAACCATCTAAAAGTGGTTGAAGTGTCTCTACTAGGATTTAACTAGATTCTCATGTATGGATGGAACTTTAGGGACATCTTTAAAGGGCACACAGAATGATCTGAACTGGGGATGACAGCTGATTCCATAAGACCGGGTCAAGATGTGCAAAAGAAATCCTGCCTGATGTTTCCCATCAGACCCATGCTAAAGCCATCAGACTCTCATCTGATGACTTGAGGTGACTTATCTGGAGCATACACAGCTCCTTAAAATAAATAGGACCCAGGCCATGTAAAGGTAGGTGAGGGTCATAACCTTAAAGGCACATCTATCTACAACTAGACACTAATGCAAGATCAGAGTCATATGTTTGATGCTAGAAGCACCAAACAAAAGTCTGTCCTCAGAATTCTACATCACCTGCAGAGAGCAAAATCACTATCCTAACAATAAAGAGCATTATAGTAATCCAGATGTGAAATAACCAGTATATAAACCATCATTCTCAAATCCAAAGATGATATAAGATATTGGATATGGGAAATATTCTTCATTTGGAAATAAAATTTCTTGATGGCAGCTCACACCTGGCCTATTAGTGTTAGTCTGTTATCACAAACCACACCTGCATTTCAGAAATAAGTTATAAACTCCAACCTAAATTATTAAGGGGAAAGCACTCCAAATGAGCATGACTTGGGTCTTTGTCAGGTTGGGTTAAATGCAATTAAGCCACAGCCATTGAGGAGTTAATCTAAAGCACTCTCCAAGAGTAGTAACATCAGGTGGAGAATCCAGAGAAAAGGAGAGATAAAGCAGAATGTCATCAACATATGGCTGATAATAAAGCTCCCTATAATGACCTCCCGTAACATCCAGATATATACTGTGAACAAAACTGGATCCAGCACAGAATTCTGAATCACCCCACAATCCAAGAAAAGTAAATTGGTAGAATTAACCTCAGATACTACCCTCTGGAAGTGCTTTGAAAGGTAAGATGTAAACTATTCAGTTATGCTGACTGTAAAACTCACACTAATGTTGTAAGCAGTAAATAATTTTATGTATTCATTTAGCATTTGTTGACTGGGAAAGTCCCACTAGGCCAGAGCCTATTTTCAGAGGAGCTCTGGGGAGAAACACTCCAGATGCATGTGTTTGGAATGTGGGAGGAAACCGGAGCACCCAGAGGAAACCCACACAAATGTAGGGAGGACATGCAGACTCAACACAGCTGACACCCTAGCCGAGAATTAAACCAGAGAACCTCTTGTTGTGAGGTGATAATGTTAATCATTGCACCCCAAGGTCCATTAAGTAACCCCAATGTCCATTAAGTAACTGGGACTGAATATAAGCAATGATCTCTTGCTATAAGGACATTATTAACCAGTGGAATAATAGCAGTTTAAGTACTTTTCCTAGATCTAAAACTGCACTGATAAGGATTAATGAGGTCATGAGTAGCAAGAAAAGAATAGAGCCGGACATACACTTCTTCTTCTTCTTTCGGTTGCTCCCATTAGGGGTTGCCACAATGGATCATCTGTTTCCATTTCCTCCTGTCCTCTGCATCTTGCTCTGTCACACCAACCACCTGCATGTCCTCTCTCACCACATCCATAAATCTTATCTTAGGCCTTCCTCTTTTCCTGTTACCTGGCAGCTTCATCCTTAGCATCTTTTTCCCAATATACTCTGCATCCCTCCTCAGCACATGTACAAACCAGTGTAATCTTGCCTCTCTGGCTTTGTCTCCAAACCTTCCAACCTGGGCTGACCCTCTAATATACTTATTCCTAATCCTGTCCATCTTCGTCACACCCAGTGCAAATCTTAACATCTTTAACTCTGCCACGTCCAGCTCTGACTCCTGCCTTTTTGCCAATTCCACTGTCTCCAACCCATATAACATAGCTGGTCTCACTACCCTCTTGTAGACCTTCCCTTTCACTCTTACGGGTACTCCTGACACTCTTCTCCACCCACTCCGTCCTGCCTGTACTCTCTTCTTCACCTCTCTTCCACACTCACCATTACTCTGAACTGTTGATCCCAAGTATTTAAACTCATCCACCTTCACCACCTCTACTCCCAGCATCCTCACCATTCCTCTATCATCCCTCTCATTCACACACATATATTATGTCTTACTCCTGCTGACCTAAATTCCTCTTCTCTCTAGAGCGTATCTCCATCTCTCCAGGGTCTCCTCCACCTGTTCCCTACTCTCACTACAGATCACAATGTCATCTGCAAACATCATAGCCCATGGGGACTCCTGTCTGATCTTGTCTGTCAACCTGTCCATCACCATTGCAAATAAGAAAGGGCTCAGAGCTGATCCTTGATGTAATCCCACCTCCACCTTAAACGCATCCGTCACTCCCACCACAGACCTCACCGATGTCACACTACCCTCGTACATATCCTGTTCCACTCTTACATACTTCTCATACACTACTGTCTCCATAATCTCCCCAATAAATGAGAGATTAGATATCAAACAGCAAATTTACGTATAATTATGCTTCAACATTGAATGCTTGTGAATAGGAGTGATCAAAGCCTCCTTGGAAGATACTTGAAACACCCCATTTCTCAAGAAGGATCTCACAGCTTGGAAAATATAGACCATATATTTGAACTCAGTCAAGCAAAAATTCAGTCTATTCAAGGATCAATGAAAAGCCCAGTGGATGAATCCATGATGAGAAACCACTTTATTGTAACCATGTAACTTCCTCACAGTAATCTGACAGGAAAACTTCTATATTGCTTTTTTCTCATATAGCATGCAGTTTTCTGAAATATTACTAGGATATGCATCTTAAGTGGTTGTAGCCACTCAACATTCCATTACCGTCCCACTGAGAGTAAAGAAATCCCCAAATTAGTACATTACTTCATTACAGTTAATTTAATTGTATATAATGTTTTCTGTTTAGGGTTACTACTGTTATTCTCTTGTGCCTTTTCGTATTTGTCGCTATTACACAGAAAATGATGATTACAGTTGTAACCTAATCTTAAAAAAATGGGAAGACATAAGCATGTGGAATTGGAAGAGTAGGTGTTTTCAGCCATGGAACAGAAGGCAATAATAGAAATGAATTGAGTCAAGTTCTTATAATTATATGTATAAAATCTGTTTGCTGATTTTATCCTATATTGGTGGCCCTGGTTCAAGATGCTTTGCATGATGAGATAAAAGATAATCTTGTAATTTTAATATATTTGAAATAAAGGCAGCAAATTTGTTTTCTTTATATATTTTGGTCTTCGGGTATTAGCTGTTTAATGGAAACTTGGTGGATGGATCGTGGATGCTCATTCTTATTATTCAACCCAAACATACTCAGCAACTTTGGAAAAGGTAATGTGAGGGGTGGTCTGGTACCTTCTGACTCCTGTTATTATTATTATAGTAGGAATCATCTCTATAGCCAGTCTACAGCTGAAGTGATGACTATAGGATTGGGGGGAGGGGGGAGTACTGGAACAGACTGGAAGCCTAGCCATATTCACCTTAAGTAGAAACACTTAAAATCCTCACTCCAGTTTTCAAGCACTTAATAGTCCTAACCTCACAAGTCAAGTAGAGTCATACATGGCAGTTTTGGTGTAGGTTGGTGTCCATCCATCCAGTCATTAAGTCTAGCCTTACAGGTAGCCAAAGAAGTACTTTGTTTGACCTGTAGTGGTTAACTTTTCCATACACTGAGAATATGTTGAGTTAGGAACCTATTCCTCCTGTGAGTCCTGTTTATTTGTTGGTGTAGACTTAGGTTCCTAGTGTGGGTATGTGTAGTACTGCTAGATTTGTGAAGAAATAAGAGGTCATCTAGGAGTAAGTCTTTCATGGCATGAAAAGCAAGACATAGATCACCTCAGCACAGCCAGAAGGCTACTGCGTATCTATCTATAAGTATAACTGAATGATTAAAGGACTTTAATTTTCTTTGTTAGAAATCTTTATGGCCTTTCCAGTTGGGGAACATGCCTGGATTTGTACTTACCATAGGGAGAATTGTATTTGATGATGGGTCTGATAGTGGATGAGTACAGTGCTAGGATGATTACTCTGTATCCTGAAGATGTTCCATTGGAAATTAACTGGAACAAATAGAAGAATTTCCTGACTGTGGAGGAAATATGATGATCAAATGAGAGGATATTGTCCACTTAAGTACTGAGGTCACTTATGATTGTATCTGTCTGAAAAGGAATATCATTTATAACATATGAAGTGGGAGAAGCCTTTATGCAGAATGCTACTATGCTGCAATTTGTTTGCATTTAATGTTTTTTACTCCAGATATGTGCACACTCCAGCCCTCACCGAAGCAGTTTTTTATCAGGGTTGAGCAGATAACAGTCCCCAGCCTTCAGTCATCAGCAAATGTGGTCAACCACACATCAGATATTGGCCTTGATATCTGAAAAATGCCAAACATGAGAGGGTCCAGCACTGATCCATGTGGCACCCTACTAGTTAGAAATTTACATTCAGAGAGAGTAGCAGTAACTTTTATAACCTGGTAACTCTTGGATATCCAGTGTACAATCTTGTGGATAATGCAGGGGTTTACATTGTTAGTCTAATTTTTCAGTAATACCAGCATGTGGGATAGTATCAAAAGCTTTGTCTGGGTCAAGATAAGCAGTATGCATGGAGTGATCACTGTCCACATCCTCTGTAACCATTTCATAGAAGCTTATTGAGTTCAGGAGACAGGAACTGTCCTTTACCAAGCCAAACTGATTGGGTTCTAGATCAGTTAAGTTACCTATCGCTGCAGAAATGAATTATGCTGTGATGTTCCATGGCTTTTTATATAAGGCAGATAAGGCTGCTGGGATTATAATTTCCTGAGTCAGTAGAGGAGCCGTCTTGTGTAGGTGACTCACAATGTCCTTTCTGCGTTAGACACAAACCATATAGATAGGCTGAAGCTAAACAGTTTAATTAAAGGATTCTTCATTGGTCTTTGCATTAGATTTAATGTTTAACATCACAAAGTGTATGGTATTGCAATGTGGCCTTAACTCAGAAACCTAAACAAAAGTCCAGCAAAATAAGAATGCTATCAGAAAAATGGAAATAAACATTCAAAAAAGTTGTAAGAGGTCTAGTATTCAGATTTCAGTGTAAGCCACACTCATCAGTAAAAATGCCCATCCACACTAATGACTAAATAACCTACTCATGTAAAGTAATGGCATACATATCCATATTAAAGCATCTGATAAATATACATAAAGAAACCAAATCACATTATTACCAGTATTCAGTTAAACCTGATGAAAATATAGCTCCTAACAAAACAGTCCACCATTTTTCATTTTTTAAAATATTTTGCCAACCCAACCAGTTTATTAGGAGTGGATCTTATTATTTTATCAATTACAAAAAATATATAAATTGCACCTAAGTGTTTTCATTTATGTCTATAAAGAGCATTATTAACTTCTGCAACATCTGATATCACTTAGATGTTTACTAATGCACATTTTTAAAACATTTAGAAGTTTTTTCCAACATAAAATGCAGAATAGATGCAACTAACTAAATAAATAATGCAGTCAGAATCACAAGAAATTAACTGATTATTTTAAATATATGGCTGGCGTTAGCAAATGTAAATTCAAAGGGTTTGCGTATATAAGAACAGAATGAACAAAGATCACAAGATAACCACATAAGATATTTCTATCAATATGTATAGTGTGTCTACAATTACTCAATAAAATCTATTATATTGCACAACCCCTTCTATAAACAAATTTACACGTATTGGGTAAAGTCCTATCAACTTCCTCATCAGTTAATAAAATATTCCAATAGTTAAATATCAGTTGGCAAAATTATAAGGATTGATACCAAAAGTAGTAACCAAAGGGATTTTAGGCTGTGAATTTCATTTTAAATGATCAAGTTATATGTTTAGTCATTGTGAGTGTGCATTTGTACTGAGTAAGGTATGGTTTATGCTGAAACCAGTCTACTAGACCTCTTTCAGCATTTTTAGATGTTTATTAAACTTCTGTTTTACATCCATTTTCGCTGTGAAGTTCTTGTTATACTGGAGTTTTTTGGGGGATTCTGTATTTGTTGGTCTGTGCAACATAGTGGATGCTTTCACCATCAGCGTGCTCTTTTGGAATTTATTTTTAATTCACTCAAGCTTCTAGTAGCTTTTTTTGTATAGTTATAGTTAAGACCCATAACTTCTTCTGGCTCCCAGAGCTTTTTTGGGTCCGGCTTCTTTAACTAGGTGCTTGCCAGCTAATAATATGCAGTATTAGAAAGAGCAAGGAGTTATTAACAAAATTACACTAAGACTGTTAATCTATAATGTCTTGCAGTAGAGAAATGAATCACTGTTTGCCACTAATTATTCATATTTTCATATGTATGTTCATATTTTTATAACTGAGAGACCTACATGCTATTGAGGGGCATGGTGTGATATGTCATGGTAAGAGAAAGGAAAATCATTGTCAGTCTCCATTTATATCACACTATACTAGAGATATTTCTAGCTGTTTGTAAGTACTTATGAAAATAAACAATATATCCAAATGTACTTAATACTTCAAAAAATAAGTGACAAACTATTTCATGGCATTAGGTGAAACTTTAGGCTTTGTTGTAGAAAACCATCATTGATATTTGTACTGTAAGTTGCACATCTTGAGAGATATTCTGTGTTATTTATATTGCTAATTATAGAATGAAGTTGTTGTGTCTTTCGGATTTTCCCGGTTAGGGGTCGCCACTGTGGAACTCCGGTCCGCTAATGATTGGCAGTAGATTTTTACGTGCAGAGTTGCCAGCTCTGATGCACACCCTTCAATGAAGGTACGCCCATTCACGCATGTCTCCACACAGAAGACGCTCTAGCTGAGAATCGAACAGGACAATGTCTTACTGTTAGGTGACAATGCTAATTAAGTAAGTTTTCCTATTTCTGTAAATATCTCAATAAACATGTACTCAAAGAGGAAGTTCCTGCTGTCAGTAAACTTTCAGTTAACTGGCACCCATGAGGATTGCTAGATGCCAGATAACTGTAGTTTCTGGTTGCTTGAGTGTTACTATTAAAAATGGGCCTGACTAATACTGTACCCTACACTATTTGTTTGGTTTGACTTTTTCTAAGGTTGGAGAGAGAGGGAATTTATTCCTACCTTTTTAAAACTCTAAAAACGTAAGGTACGTTAATGCGGGGAGGGGGACAGAAAGTGCAACACAGTAATATTTAATCTGTATTTCAAAATTTGATAATGAGATATGTATACTAACTTTTGTACTAGAACTTTAATTGGTACATTGCCTTACCTGTGTCCTTATTCAAGGGGGTTAGGAAAGCAAGCTCCTTAATCTTTGGTTTACTTCTAGGGGTACAGATTGCTCTGTTCAGAGTTATGTTATTCTGTCAGTGAGCTAGTCCTATGGGAAATATTTGATTTTCTTTTTTAAGGAAAAGCAAAATGTTTTAAATAGTAACTGGATTTGGCAGTAATGAAATGATTGTAGATATTTTAGTGAGAAAGATGTACAAGTCTTGGAATCTGTTGTGGGAGTTAGCACACACAATTCACATTTTATAGTTGACGCTCTCAGGTAATATTGAACAGGTTGCCAAATTTGGGCCTTTGTATAATCTGTCTTATCTCAAGAAGATACATAAAATTGTCCTATTTCTTATGGCTAGGAGACTTGCTTAAAAGAAATGTATTATTACCTGAGGATCAAGAAGCTACAGTTATGGGCATTCTTTTCAAAGTAATTTGGAGAAAGTGCTTAAAACCGTATTAAGGTTGGTTTTCTCTGCATTTAGAGATCATGGTGCTTTTTATGGGACAGTTTAGATGAACTATGTGTTGAGTACTATAAAAGGAGACATTGCCTAATTTTTGAGTGATTTGTTAGGCATTTATTGAGAAATATTTTGGCTCTGGCTCAAGTGTTTGGTTTCTAATGATGTAATAATTAAAAGCTTAGAAAAGAATAGTCATGTGACTTTTATGTAAGGTTTGTTTATGGTACCAACAGAGTCTGTGTGTACGAAATATATAGTGAACAGGGATAGCAAACTTTGTATAAAGAGGTTCTAGATTGTATTACAAATCGAATGTTTAAAAAAGTATGTGTGTGTGTATAAAATGCATTATAGAGCTCTTTTTGTATATACATATATATGTATGTGTATGTATGTGTGTGTGTGTGTGTGTATATATATATATATATATATATATATATATATATATATATATATATATATATGTGTATATTTGTGTGTGTCCCTCTGTCTTCCTGTGTGTGTGTGTGTGTGTGTGTGTGTGTGTGTGTGTGTGTGTGTGTGTGTGTGTGTGTGTGTGTGTGTGTGTGTGTGTGTGTGTGTGTGTATATATAATGTGTGTGTATGTATATAAACACACACATGCATAAAGATTTTTGTTGGACATCATCATGTAAATGTATGATGTAAAAGGGTTAATGTTATAAAAACGTGAAGGAAAGAAATTGTTTTATGGAGAAACTGGGGCTATTTTATATGTTTTTTTTCTTGTAAATATGTTCCAATGTTTTAGAATATGCTGTTTTTCTAATCTACATTGTACTCTATATTTTTCCTTCTAAAATTGTATAAGAAGATGAAATGGGAAATGGGAAATTTACCCCGTGGATCACTTCTGTGGCTCTGCTCGACAGGGGCACAGGAAAATAATTTTCTTGGGTGGCAAAAGCCAGGGTACATTTTTTGGCTAGGCTTGTATCGGCCGTAGGGCCAATAACCTAGTACCTACCTATGAACCTATGAAAATTGTACTGTATTTCCTTGATTTTTTTTGACGGTTGCTTGAGAGTCCCATTGCTTGAGTTCCAGTTATCTGAGAGTTTACTATATCTGGTTTAAAAAAATGTTCTAACAATATATATCTAGATTGTACATTTTCCAAGATATGACAATTTGTTTGTGAAAGTATAGAAAAAAAATGTAATTCTGGGTTTGCTTATATTGTCATCTATTCTAGTATTTACGGCAAGATTGTGACTGCACTGATTATCACCACTGTAAAGAATACTTCTTACTGATACCATTGCGGTTTGTACAGTTTTAATAGCTTTTATTGTTCACAAAATATTTATAATTGTTTATCTTATGCTTTTTAATTTCATGGTCAGAAAATACTCTGGAATGCAAGTTTGTGTGTAGGCTGCTAGAGGAGTGACATTCCACACCAGATAAGTGTTAATGAATTAATAGTCCTGAGTATCCCTACACCTTGGGTAATTATATCTTAACAGCACCTCTACTTGTAAGGGATTGGCAGGAGGTCTTGGTAGGTTCATCCTTTAACTTTGAAGAACACATTAAGCTAGTCACAAGAAGGTGTTACAGCCAATTAGAAATATCTTGCAATGTGTTACTAAAAGAGACAACAGGATTTTACTCCCTTTGTTCACCAGAGCTGTAATATGATAATTCTCATTATTGAGTATCTTTCTGTGAATTTATTTCTTCAAAGCTCTGGAAACTTAAACATATCCAGAGGTCATACACCAGGCAGATAGTGGGATTACATGTATATTTCAATGCATATTTTTTACAACACTATTAGATGTTAATAGTCAATATTTCATATCATTGAGGAGTTCAGTCTAATACTCTTTTGCCTCTATATATCTGAGGCAGATACAAGGAAATATTTAGAAGTGATACTACTCAGGGGATAAACCTGGGATGCCTAGATTCTCCATCTGCTAATTATCAGGAAGTACAAATAATAAGTTTATCTGCATAAATGTTATCAAAATAATCTATTTCTGGGAAGGATCTGAGGAATAAAGATTTATGTTTCCCTTCTTACTTTTAAGGCAGGTGTAGATCAATGTGTGTGTATGTACCTTTAAGAAGTTATCCATGAGCTTCCACAAGTGTATAAATACTGAGCATGTGCGAGCCTGACTGCCATTTTGGAGTAAGCTGTTGAGATGTAAGCATGTATGTATGTAAGGTCTGTCTGTTAATCAGTTTGTTTATATTTTATGATGCTGCTATCCATCCTGATGTGTTTCTATGTATTAAAGCATCTAAACAAAATTCCCTGCCTGCTTGTCATCTATGTTAGAGAGGGATGAGCGGCATGGTGTCAGAAGTGGCATGTCTAAAAGGGCATGGTGTTAAAGGAAGCATGGCCAAAGCAACTTGTTGCCAGAAAGAGCTCCAGTTTCTTCCATTTAAGTCTGAGAGGTTGGGATTGGAGAATATATAAAGGAGTGGATCATCCCTACTGCACATATAATTTGCAAAGCAAGTCAGAAACAAATTTCAGATATTAAAACTTGCTCAAATAATTTCTCATACACAAAATATGAAGCAAAGCATACAGAACACTCTAAATGATATTCTAATAAATGGATATGTCCGATATTGATAAAATATTCAAATTACTATGGAAAATGTTTGAAATAAACTCCAAATTGCATAAAACAAAGTAAGAGGAAACAACTGCATTTTTGATAAGCACATATTTTTTGTATTGATTAAAGATATCCGAGATATCAGAAGTTTATAAAGTGTTTGCATGTTTGTGCAGTATTACATTAAAGTTATTTTTCAAGATACAGCCATTACAGAGCATATTTCACAAAGTACAATATTTTGAAGAGTTTATTGTGCATTTTAATGTTACTCCAAGCTGACTATGCAGGAGAGGGGGAAAACCATCATATTGTTGTATCGGCTTAATCAAGGGAGGACTCTGAATGCTTAAAATGTAAGTTTAGAGAAATGTGTAACCCCCAGACAAATGTTACAATGGAAAGGCACTTATTTTATACAAGACATCAAAAGCCTGGTAAATGTTTGCAGCATATATAATTGATCTGAGAAGCAAGGCTAAAACGTGCAGATTTGGTGATTTAAGGAATGAGTTGATAAGACAGACTTGTCTGTGGTATTAAAGATGATGCTGTGAGAAAGATTTTGCTCAGTGACAGTGATTTAACTTTGAATAAGGCCATTCAGCTTTGTCAGATATACGAGCTCACGGAAAAGCACACACATATGCTTATAAATGAGAGATGCATGCTTCCAGTAACTTCTAGAGAACATGTTGATAGTATGCAGCACATGGTTAAAAGAAACAGGCCCAAACACATGGCAGCAGCTGTAGCACCTGCAGCACCCACTGGTAAACCCCAGAGCTTTCCAGCACATTCTAGAGTTCACACAGTCTCAGTGAAGCATAAGACTGAGTCAGGAAACTCAAAGCATGGGCCCCCCACTCAGTTTCATTGCCAACTGTCATAACTGTGGAGGAAGCCATGAACCTAAAAGGAAAAAATGTTTAGCTTTTGGTCAGCAATGCCACAAATGCAATAAGTGGAATAATTTCTAAAAGTTTTGTAAATCAAAAGGCACACATTATTTTATTAAAAAGAGAACATTTCAAGAAATTAGTTTATCAGTTAGAGAGCTGCAACTCTACTCTTTATGTTGATGGTGTGTCAGTGCTTCATGAAACAGTTAATGCAGTAGATTTAAGGACAAAGAATGAAGTATTTTGTTCTGTTCTGATAAATGGAAATCCCACAGAGCTCAAAGCTGACACAGGTTCCAAGTGCAATGTTATGTCAGCAGAAACATTTGCTAGAGTTTATAAGGGTGAAAGGCTTGATTTGGTAAAGTGTGCACAGCTCGTTGCTTATGGTGGTGAAAAAATTCAGAGTAAAAGCTCAGTAGTGCTTTCATATTACTCTGCTGGGAGATGTTATGACTTGTTGTTTTATGCGGTCAAGAAGCATGTCCAGTCATTACTAGGGCTCAGAGACAGTTTGAAAATGGGACTGCTTTCATTTATTAAGGAAGTCCATCAAGTAAGCTTGAAAGACCACTACTCTAATTTTGCCCAGTACATTTTTCTGCCTATTCTGATCTTTTCAACGACAAACTAGGAAAGCTTCCAGTTGTGTACTTCATTAAGTTAGACCCAGATGTCAGTCCAGTTATCAGGCCAGTTCGAAAAGTTCCAATAGCCATGTAGGACAGAGTCAAAGCCAAGCTCGATAAAATGGTGCGACAAGGTATAATTTGTCCAGTTGGTTCATCAAGTCCTACTGAATGGGTATCTTCCATGATGGTAGCACATAAGAAAAGCTTAAATGACATCAGAATATGCATTGATCCATGAGATTTGAACAAAGCACTAAAAAACCCTAATCATCCAATGAGCACAGTCAAAGAAGTCACAGCTCTGATGCCAAATGCCACTGTTTTTTTCTGTCTTAGATGCAAAGAGTTCATTTTGGTAAATTCTGCTTGACAAGAAATCATCATTGTTCACTACTTCCAGTACTTCATTTGGAATGTACAGATTTTTGAGAATGCCATTTGGGATAAATTTTGCAAGCAAAGTCTTTCAACATGCAACGGAGCAACTTTTTTTCTGGGTATCTTTGTGCTATTATAGTAGATGACATATTAATAGGAGGTAATGACAGAAACCTCAGAAAAGTTCTTTAAAGAGCACGTCAAGTGAATCTTAAGCTCAATCCACAGAAATGTAAGAGGTTACTTATGTTATTTATTTACTAGTTCAGGCCTATGACCAGACCCTTCAAAGCAAACAGCTATTCTCGAGATGCCAGCTCCAGACAATGTTCAAGCCCTGCAATGTTTTCTTGGCATGTTTAACTATCTAGGTAAGTACATTTCAGACTTAAGCCAACTATCAGCACCACTCAGAGAAATGACACGTAAAAATGTATCCTGGTCATGGTTAGAGCAGCACCAAAGAGCATTTGATGTCCTGAAACAGAGAATTGCTAGTCCACCAACTCTCAGATACTGTTATGTTCACAAACCAGTTACTCTTTCATGTGATGCTTCACAATGTGGTCTTGGTGCAGTCATTCTACAAGAGGGTCAACCTGCTGCCTATGCATCGAGAACTCTTATCCAAACTGAAATGCAGTATGTTCAGATCGAGAAAGAGTTTTTGGCAATTGTGTTTGCAAGTTCAAAGTTCCATGATTATGTTTATGTAGACCTAACCAGATCAAAACAGACCACCAAACTCTAGTCACTATCTTGAGAAAGCCTATGCATTCAGCTCCAGCTAGATTGCAACGCTGAGACTGCAAAAGTATAATTTCACTCTTGTCTACAAGAAAGGCAAACATGTTTATCTTGCTGACACATTGTTCGGATTGCCCAGAAATACCACTGAACAGCATGAGAATGAGAACCTAGAGTTTGAAGTCATGGAAGTGAGAAATTTTTCTTCCACGTGTCTTGATGAGCTGAGATATCACACAGCCATGGATCCAGTTTTACAAAGGCTCAACCACTTTATCAATCAAGGATGGCCATCAAAACACTCTAGTTTACCTCAATAAGTACAACCTTATTTTCCATACAGAGATGAGATTTTGTCTGACAATGGTATCATTATGAAAGATCAGAAAGTAATTGTCCCAAAGTCCTTGTCACAAGACTACATTACTTTCTTACATTGTGGTCACCCAGGAACAGACTCTACCAAAAGACGCGTCAAAAGATTAGTATTTTGGCCTTCTACGTCACAAGACATTGAGAGAGTACTCATATTGTTCTGTGTGTAATAGTACTAAGCCACATCAACAGAAGGAACCACTTCAGCTAAATCAGATTCCTGAACTACCTTGGTCGACAGTAGCCGCCAACATTTTTGAGTGGAATGATCAATATTTATTTGGTATTAGTAGACTCTTACTCCAATTGGTTCGAGATTGACCTACTTCCCAACCTAGTATCCAGCTCTGTCATTACCAAGATGAAGCATCATTTTGCAGTCCATGGTAGTCCGCACAAAATTATTTCTGACAATGGCATGCAGTTTACAAGCCAACAGTTCAAAAGATTTGCCAAAGAATGGGACTTTACTCATGTCATGAGTAGCCCAGAGTATCCCTAGTCAAATGGTTTGGCAGAACGTGCATTTCAAAGTGCAAAACAGTTAGTAGAGAAGTCAAAACAAGATAATAGTGATGTTTTCCTGAATCTCTTGAATCTCAGAAATGTTCCTCATGATAAACATCTTGGTTCACCTGCTCAGAGACTTCTGTCGAGACGAACCAGAGCCACATTATCAATCAGTAGTCAGTTGTTGGTTCCATGTGTCAGGAACAACAGGTCAGCAAAAACCAGTCTGTTGAAGAAGTGTTTAACCCAGAAGTCCTACTATGATAAGACCAGCAAACCGTTCAATCCATTACAAGAAGGAGAAGTGGTAAGGATGCAAACATCCAGAGGTTATGATAGGATTGGAGTCATGAAGAATATTTGCCCAGCTCTGAGATTATACAATGTGGAATCACAAGAAGTAGAGTTTAGGTGGAATCGGAAACATTTGATGCCAGTGTCTGAGCCTATACCACACCACATAGCCTGTGAGAAAGACTATCTTAGAGTGAGTTGTCCAATCTTCCAATTCCAAAGGAAGTTACAGAAGGTATTCCCATTCCTGTGACGAATCCTAAAGTTCCTGATAAAGAGTTGTACACAGAAGATTGTCCCTGTTGCAAGATTCAGTTCAGATTGTTATGTTACCAGATCTGACGGTATCTCCAGACCATGTAACAGATACACGGACACTTGGACATGAACATTGCATTTGTTTCTAATGTCTATAATAATGTATGTCTAACTCCAATGCTGTTTTTACTAAGGGCAATCTTTTTAAAAGGGAGGATGAAGATTAGTGTGTGTGTGTATGTACCTTTAAGAAGTTATCCAAAGGGCTTGCACAAGTGTATAAATACTGAGCACGTGCAAGCCTGACTGCCATTTTGTAGTAAGCTGTTGAAATGTAAGCATGTATGTATGTAAGGTCTGTCTGTTAATCAGTTTGTTTGTATTTTATGATCCTACTATCCATCCTGATGTGTTTCTCTGTACTAAAACATCTAAACAAAATACCCCGCCTGCCTATCATTTATGTTAGAGAGGGGACAAGTGACAGCAGGGATAGAAGGATAAGAGAAAGATTATTAATAAAGTAAAGGAGGTATTCATGGAATTATTTTTCAATCAGATGGAGCGAGATTAACCTGAAAGAATATCTGGATGCATTTATTAGGTAAGCAGACATTTGTCTCTAATATAAATAGTTTGAAAGTGGAGGCTGAAAATTCTGTTTAAGTAGGGGAATTTGTTGCGGGTAGGTCACAGAGTGCATGACACTAATACATTGTGAGAAACACTTTTTATGGTTAAAAAGTGCAGAGCAAGGGAGATTTATCCATGTTCATAGGTATATAATAAGCTATTGAACACTAGGGCCTTTATAAGCCTAACGACGTAACCCAAATGTAGCCTGTAAGTTATTGTGACTTAGAGGTTAGTATATCTATTAGCTAGTGCATGATTTAATAGTTGCCTCTATTCATCAGAGATAAAGTTAACAGACCCAGGGTGAATTTTCAATTTCCCATCCACTTGTCGAGGTTACGGTTGAATAAGGTTAGGAGAGGGCTCTACTTCACATGGCTAGAAAGTTTATTCCAGGGAATAGGAATTCTCTGAGATAGATATCCATCCCTCCAGCATATCTTATTTAGGTCATAAACAAAGTTATGGTCCTTAGATCTCATACTTCTGATGCTGTTTTTTCTGCAGATATGCCAAATGTCCATCAGAGCAGGATCCAAGGATGCACTGCATGCCAGGCATAGTCCATCTTTCTGCAGTCTGTAAGAAACATAGTATAGTGAAAGGGCTTTGAGACAATCTGCATTGTGTTTATGCCCTGTATTCTTTTTGTGAGGAACCTCTGGGGATGTTCCAGTTGTTGCATGTGCCTGGTCAAGTACATACTGAAGGGGGTATTATACTCAATGATAGATCTAAAGGGGCCAAATACAGTGGCACAATCACTTCCCTAGAAATAAATGCTATACCCTTACTTTACATCGAGTGATATAGAATGACTCCGCTACTACCTTAAACACGTCAGTCAAAGGCAAGTTATTATCTGCATGTATCCCCAAATCCTTGACTACTTAGGGGGTTTTATTGATGAGGTAGTTTCCTACAGTGGCCATCTTCCTGAAGCATACTGTCATGCTCTTCTTGGCACTGAGTTTTAACCCATGGCTTTGATACCAGTCATTTGTTTGCAGTATACTTTTATGTAAGATGCTAGTATCTTGGAAGGACTCTATAACTGTTCCTAGTTTGCAGTCATCTGCCATACACCTTTGACATTGCCCATGACTTCCAAGAAGTAGATCCCAAAGAGGAGCAGACCCAGCACACAGCCCTGAAGGACTCTACTAGTGACTGGCCTCTTTGTGGAGGTAGTGTCTCTGATCCTAACTTCCTGGGTCTTATTTGTGAGCCAGCTGGCTATCCAATGTGCTACATAGGGGTTTATGCCTAATTCCGTGAGTTAGTTTACAATGCCTGAGTGGGGTATTACATCAAATGCCTAAGCCAGGTCAGAGTAGACAGTATGCACTGTTTTGCCCTCATCCATTGCCTTGGTGACCTTCTCAAAGAAGTCCACCAGGTTTAGTAGGCATGACCTGCCTTTAACGAAACCAAACTTGGTGAGGTCCAGTATCTGAATTTTGTTATGTCATTATTAATCATTTCCATGATATTTCTTTCCATGGCTTTGCATTATGAGACTAGTCACAATAATAATAATGGGTTGATAGTTCCCAGGATCTGTTAATGATCCACCCTTGTGCAGTGAGATGACGTTTGCCTTCCTCCATTCATGTGGCACAACACCTGTTCAGAGACTACAGTTAAATATTTACTCCAGTGACCCTGATAGGTCATATTTAAGGATATTTAGGAAGTATCCTGGGATATTAAAGGGGCCCATCAAAGCAGTGTTCTTGCCCTTAGTGAGTGCAGCTAGGACCAACTCCCTATTAATAGTTGGAGGGGTTATGTGAAATGGTATTTTCTGGAAGGTTAGTAGCAAGTAAAGTTGGAGCTGAATTTATTGGCCAGAAGGTTTTCTGTATCTCCTGGCTCAGTAAGCGTGTCTCAATTTGCAACCAGTTTGGCACACTTTTGTGTGCTGCCTTTGAGGTGTCTGGCATAGCTAAAGAAGGCCTTATGGTTTTCCTTGGCCTGAGAAGTTATATTTAACTCAGAGCTGTCATTCTTGAACTTAATTAGCCCTTTTAGTTGTCTATGTAGTTTGATGAAAGAGTTAACATTCTAATTTTAACTTTGACTTTTTTTCTTTTGTTGTACAACCTGTTTAATTTTGGGGAGTATTGACAAAGGCTTCTACCCGAAAGCTTTGCTCTGTTATATAAAGTGGATTTCTCTACCAAGTGTTTTTTTCTTTCTTCTGTGTTCTGCAGTTAGTGATTTTAATTTTGGGTTCCACCAGGACGGTTTGTTTTTAGAATTTGTTTTGGACTTACTTCTGGCAGGTTCAGCAACCTATATACTACCATTGATATGGCTGTACAGAGTTTCTGTGAACAATTCCTCATAGGCTGCTGTGTTATCTGGGTTTGGAGGGGCTAGGAATTTTGAGAGGTTATCACTTAATAAAAGTTAGTTTGCCTTGGAATAGTTCCAAACTGTTACAGGGTTTACAGGGGTTGCAGAACTGATTTTTATTTCAAAGGAGACCTTACTGTGATCTGACCTTACCAGAAAGGGCATGACACTGGATGGGTGCAGTGTTCTCCCATATTTGTGAGCACCAGGTCTAATATGGCTGTACCTCTAGAGGGCATATGCAGCATTTGATTTTAGGTGCTTGTGTTGACAAAGTCCAGAAATCTCTGTGCCTGCAAATATGGGGTCATGTAGAATCCCCAGTCTATAGAGAGGTAAAGTCCCCACTAAGTATGGTATATGGTTACATGAAGAGCATCTCCAATAAGTCTAAGTATGAGTTATGGGTTTCCTGGGACACAGAAGCTGACCTATAGCTTGTTAGGATGTGCTATAGAACTTTGCTATGGTAATCTGACTGTGCAGAAACTCTAGCTCATTATATTGTTGAACCAACCAAGAAGTATACTTGTTATTGCTGTAGACAGAGACACCGCCACCTTTAGTCCCTGTCTGTGCAGTTGTTGATCCAAATGTGTAGAAGGCACTAAAGCCTTGAATTACTGAGGAACTCACTGTGACTTTAAACCATGTCTCAGTAAATGCACAGATGTCGGCATTCTCCATAGTGAGGAGAGATTAGATGGAGTGAAGCTTCTTGTTTAAACTCCTGGCAATGAGCAGTAGCACCTTAAGATTCCCATGGGTTGATTTCTGATTTCTGCCTTACTGGAACTGTTGTCAATTTGGCATTACCCAAAAAAGGCTCTATTGGGGGGGGGGGTGATAGCTGCAGATCATCCTTGGCAAAACAACGTGCTTTTATTACCATATTCTTCCATGCTGACAAATATTGTACTCCCTTAGAATGGCACCACAAACTAACCTAATTATTGAAATCAATCATCTTTTGTTCATATTGTGGCATCATCTTTGGTGAAGATAGAATGCTGCTTGATGCCAAGCACATACCAGCCCATGACACATACTCATAGGGGTTGGGAGGGTGGCCTAATGGTTAAGGTGTTTGCCTTACAAGCACAAGGTGTAGGGTTTGAGGCTCACAAGGGATAATTGGCTAAGCTTAAAATGGCTCGTAAGGGCAGACAGCTTAGTATGAATCTATGAATCTATGAGAGTTCCCTAATCTCTCCCTTCATATGATCTAAGAGAAGGTAGTCCTCAGGTTATTTATTCCTACATGGCTATGACCGAGTCATACCAGTACTTGTGATGCAGTGACTCAAGTGTGTGCATAATGTGACAGATCCTGGCTTCTAATAAACAACTGACCATTATTTTCTCTTTGTCCAGCCTAGTAAGTGGTTCATTAGTATGTCCCACAATGGAGTCTCCTATGACTAGCATCCTGGCTAGCATGTTGGCCCACTCCACTGGGTGTGGCTGGACTTGTAGTGTTAACTGTTGCTTTTGTTGAGTGTTTTTTGGTATGATGAGGATTAATTTTCCAGGTTGAGTGCCTGGGAGGCCTTTGGGAATTTGGGAAGATTGCATTTAAGTGCCTCAGCATAAGTTGGTCTACATGTGAGGTGAATACTATGTGAGGTGGGTGTAGCTTGTGTGTTTCTGTCATTCTGATTTTTAGTCTGTGTGCTTGTACACAAGAGCTTTACCTCCAGTGACATTGTGTATATGCATTTTTCACATATTGTATCTGTTTCTTTATGATTAAATGGTTGTTAGTGAACATGAAACAACTGCTACATTGCCTCAAGATACCCATGTTCACTGTATTGGCTGCAGAGAAATTGGGAAGGTATATATCCATGATGCCAGGTCCTTTATTAGGTGACAGTATGTATAAAAAGTTGTTAAACTGCCACAGTAAAAGGAAAATTCTTTATTGCAAGAACAAAGTGAGCACTTTCACGACCTTCCAGGTCACTTCATCAGATTTGATAAAACATCCCATGTCTTCCTTGATATATATGCTTTCAAAGTGATCAATCACTTAAAACAAACAATTAAATATTTATATCAGATTCAATGAATTTACAAATAGTAGAAAAAAAACATAAATAGGTGTAAAACTGTTAAAAACAGTATGCAAGTTCAAATGTGAATGCCTATAGAACCATGTAGAAGGGAATTAGTGCTTTAAGGCTCATGTCTTTAACAATGGTTTCAAAGACACGTTTCATTAATGCCTGGGAGTTTGTCTGCATTTAGTTGCAGAATCCATTTTTGCTTAGCCTCTTCTGTTCTGTTTCTAATGTCACCCCCTCTGATATTTTCTTCTAAAACTAAAATTTTAAAAACATGGTGCATTTCTTGAATGCTGGGGTTATGTTGCATCCTGGCATACCTTCTGTCTGCTCTTGTGAGATGCACGTCCAAAGGCAAGGGACTTTCCCAGCTTGGGAAGGAGGGAAGTTTAATACTCGGGATGAGAGGAATATACTAGTTACTGCTCTCTGGAATGTCATGGGGTATCAAATCCCATTAAAAAATGTAGGATGATAACGACGTTAGGAAGATGGGTGTTAGACGTTGTGCTGTGGTAACAGATGGAAATGAATGAGGAAGAAATAATGAAACTGGGGCAAGTTGGGAGAAGTGATAAGGCAAAACAGGAAGATGGATTACATTATTCCACTGAAAAAAAATATCTTGGGAAAATGACATTTATATAAAACAGCTTTGATGACAGATGGTGTATCATATTGCAACTATCAAAAGTAATCTTTAGAAAACTATTAATACTGCAGGATGAAGTATAACATAAAATACTACTCTATATTCCTTGAGCTGAAAGACTATAGAGCCCTCGATGTCAAATGAAAGATGGTGAGTGGAAATTTTACTATCACCATCCACCTAGAGTTGCATAGCAAGTACAGAAGAAAGGAACTGCATGGCCATCATCCATAGTGTGCTTTGGCATTGTAGTGGTTAAGTTTATATTTAGAGGCAGATTCATCCAAGAGAGTGTCAGTTTTATTTTCCAATGCAACAAGATCTTTTTCCTGCTGGCAGAGTATTTATTTTTCATTTCATAGTTATTTTTCTTGGCAAATATCAATCCCTTATGTACTGTATGCCACTGTTAATGTTGTGCATGGAATTTAAATTAAGGTTCTGTGTCAAGTTGGGGACACTGGAAATTGCATTTTTATAACTTACTGAATTACATTGTAAAGGTTCAGAGGTTAATTTTTCAACATTATGATCCACTAGCCTTCATGAAGTTAGATTGCCATAACCCATGATGTATTTTCCAATTCCCATATACATATCAAGATTATTTTTGAAGGAAGTTAACGACTCACTTCATTTGGTAGCAAGAAAGGTTATTTTTTCATTTTAGAAGGTGTTGTATAACATATTTGTCATTTTTTTTGTCTTGCTGATATTTCATTTTAGCATTATGATCTCTTTTCTTCTGTTAGATCCCCCAGCAATGTATTCCAAGCATAGACTTTCAAAAAGACCTGGATCAGACATTGCCTTGTAACCCAGGCTGAGATCACCTTTGAGTAGCCTTTAAGAAACAGATTATAATAGCCATTTCCTGAAGCCATTCTGAAAAGTTTAAGTTTTCCAGCCATATGAGTTTTCTAGTAAGGAATAACTGTATCTGCCAATAACAAAGTCACCAAACAAGGTAATTAATTAATTGCACATTTTTATGTGTTTTGACATTTAAGTGTTTTTTTTTCTTACTAATTGTGGATTTAGTCAACTATTTTAATTTGGAACTTTGAGTCTATTTTAAATGTGAATTAATTCATTGGTTAGTAAGGACATGTGATTTCTGTAGTAGGAAATTTAAAAACTTGATGTAATTGTTAAATTGATTCTGAAGAAGTCCTTGCTATAAACAGACAAAAGCACTCAATCTTTGTGTTTTAAAATAAAATTGTTGTGTACCCAGTTTTACCAGTGTGGCCATTTGCATCTACCTAGTTCAGTGACTTTGTTATTGGCAGCTGCTGTGTGGTTCCTGGTTTTGTAAGGAACTGGTGTACCTTTTCAAGTTCTTTCTTGTGACTTGCTCAGAGGCTACAAAATGCAATACTATATTCAATAAGGCTTCAGATCACTGATGTATGAGTGATGCAGTCAGCTTTTGAATATGTAAATACACACACAGGTCAAAGTTTAAATTGCTGTCTATCACTACTCTTAGTTATTTAATGAGTGAGTCATTTTAAACAATTTGGCCTTTGTTAAGTCCTTTTAGTAAAGTCTCATGATGCTACTTTTACTGATATTAAAGGTGAAGTTCTTTCTAACGTACTTTGTCTATTTATTTCTAGACCATTTTGGAGAACTTCAACATCTTTTACTGATCAGGGCAAGCCTTAAGTGAACTATTTCCCGAGGGGAACTACTCCAGGGTTCTCCCCACACCATCCAGATTAATATTTTCTTTCTTTTCTCACAGTCTTTCCTACTTTTCAGTTTTTCCCTGCAGTCATTCATTCACTGATTCATTCAGCACATTCTAACTAGGCAAAACTGTATTCTAATAACTGTAGAGGAAGTAAGTACATTAAACCAGGTGACCAGAAGCCACTGGGGGTTCTAGATATACTGAGGTACATTTTAAAATTATTTTAAACAAACTTTCCATCCAATGATGGACTGAATACAAATCATAATTAAAGAAAGAGAGTCAGTGTTACTCTTCCACTTTTCTCTTTCTTGCATCCTTTAAAGGATTCATATTGAGTTATCAAAGGCAATTTTGGTGAATGGAAAAAAATGTTCACCAAAACCATCTTTGACAAACAACTAAAAAATGCTGTTTTTGCAGGGGGCAAGCCTCCCTGCACCCTGCATGTGGGGGGACGACACCTGCCACACCACTGGAATTATATATACCAACTCCAAGGTCACACAACAGTGAAGAAAAACGCAAACTCCACCATCAGTGAAAATAATTTCAGTGAACAGCAATCACTGTTTTTGCATTCACTGAAATTACGTTTGATGAGACAATATGTTCCCCTTTCAGCATACCCTAACTGATCAACACTATATGGTAATAACTGTGGAGGAAATAACAAATTAAGCTACAGGTTTTAGATGATAAGAGGTGCAATTTAGAGCTTTTTTCAACCCTTTGATCAAGTGACAACCTGAACAAACCTCACAATTAAGAAAATAAATTCAGTCTTATTTTTAATTCTAAGAAATAAGTTATATTCAAGACTCAAAGCTGAAAAACTCACAGTTCGGGAAATAGGAAATACACCCCGGGGATCACTTCTGTGACAATTAGTACTGGCAGTGTCTAGAGCACTGTAAGACAAATAAAAGGAATATGTCCTTTTCCCCACTGTAGTGCGAGCCTGGAGTTAGTATATATAGTTGGGAGGTGGGGGGGGGCACAGCCCCCCCACTTACTTTGGTTTTACTAAGCAATATAAAACCAAAAGCAGAGAATATAACATGAAAGTAAGTAGAGTGCTACGCCCTCCACACCCACCAGTGTGAGGGGCTGTGCCCCCCACAACCCCCAAACTACATATACTAACTCCAGAGTTGCACTTCAGTGGGGAAAAGGACATATTCCTTTTATTTGCCTTACAGTGCTCTAGACACTGCCAGTACTAATTGTCAGTCAAATGAACTGTCAGTCAAATGAAGTGTCAGGGAAATGAAGTTTCAGTCATTTGGTCTCAGTCAAATGAGTGAGCGGCTGCAGTGGTGCAGCGGTTAGCATTGCCACCTCACAGCAAGAGGTTCTCTGGTTCAATCCTCGTCTGGGGTGCCTTCTGTGCAGAGTCTGCATGTCCTCCCTGTGGTCGCGTGGGTTTCTTCTGGGTGCTCCAGTTTCCTCCCACATCCCAAAGACATGCTGTAGGTGGATTGGACACTCTAAATTGGCCCTAGGTGTGAGTGCGTGCATGTGTGCACCTTCTGTGGAAGGTTGGGCGCCAGGCTGGCAACTCGACGCCGTAAAAGTCCACTGCCAATCATGAGCGGACAGGTGATCCACTGTGGCAACCCCTAACCGAGAAAAGCCAGAAGAAGAAGGTCTCAGTCAAATGAGCTTTCAACAAAATTAAGGTAACCCATATATATATATATATATATATATATATATATATATATATATATATATATATATATCTATATAGTTACCTTCTGTGCTTTCCCCTCTGGTGTTAGATTGAGATGAAAGTGAAAACACAAATGGCCACAGTCATATATTTTAAGTTGCTGCTCTCATATATATATATATATATATATATATATATACACACACACACACACACACACACACACACACACACACACACACACACCAGGCCTCTTCACCCCTACCTCCCTACCCCCAAAAGACCATATAAGACTGTCACTGTCTGTGTATCTCTATGATATCAGACAGAGACAAACTGAAAAAAAAAAATAGAACATAACATATAGCAACTTGTTTTGCTGTAAATTTCTAGACACAACATGCTTTCTTACCCTCACCAAAAACTTGGTATCCCCTAGACAGTACACTACTCCTATGCAAGTTATACAGGTTATCTGAGCAGACTTCTGAAGTCTGTGAGCAAAGTTAAAGAAGTAACCACACTGTCCCCAGATCAACACATGCTATTGTGACCTGTGCACACCAGTGAGGCTTTGAAGGAAAATTAAAGAAATAATGACATCATCCCTGTTAAATTAGGGACTTCCATTTTAAAGTAGTTATTAGACATTAGACAGGCTAAAGGGTAAAGGGTAAAATAAAGTGTGTTTCAGTTATACATAAAAGACAGTTAAGCAGAAAGAAAAATATCCTTGCTGGTCAAGCATGAGAGACAGTTTATTAGAAAGGAAAGATAAGCATAAAGTGTGTAAAAAATACAGAAATACAGAATGTTCTTTTCTGAAGGGAAAGATACAATCTTGCCAGCTACAGAATGATCCTTAATGGAATGTTAAATAAAGCACATACAAGACAAAGCCTGAGACCAAGGTTAGGAAGTGTAAATAAAGAAAATTACTGGACTGAAGCAACATATGTTGTGTTCAGGATAGCAGTTCAGTTAAGGTTAGTTAGTTCATTCAATCTGGCACTACAAAGAAGATTAAGCTACAATACAGGCAGTCGAGCCTGCATACAGAAGACAGATCAAATAAAGACTATTATTATTTTAGTTTACGTTGTTCAGGACAATTAGGATATGATGTGCAGTAAGTTTGGATATTGTTTATCAGCACTGTTAATGAAGACAATATTTTAATATTGTGAATGCCTAATAAAGCCTTATTGAATGAACTACATTGTTTGGAAAATTCATTCTGAAAAGTACATAAGACTTGGCCCATAAAAGAGAGATTGACACCTGTTCAGCATGGGTCTGGGTAATCAGCAGATAAAGACTTTCGTTCTCAGTCTCATTACAGTATTTCCAGCTAATTATGGTACAGTACAGTCTTATCAATTCTTACAATTCCCAACCCCTCAACATAAACTCTAATGGCATTCTGTGCACACCTCTGAGCAAGGCTGGTTTTAGACTAGGTGGGATTCAGGGCAAAGACCACTATTAAGCCTCTGTCAAAATTCACTTATACAACCTTGGGGACTTCTAGATGTTTTATAATGCATTTTATGCCAAATTGTTTTGAAATATGACTATTTAAACTGAACAAGAGGGTCAGTTACTTTCATCCAGAAAACCCACAATAAGCAATTACAGCCACTACTGTGTACAACTTAGATGTCTGATTTGGCTTGAAATGTTGGCACTTAAAATGCCAACAAGCCAAGAAAAAAAGACTGAAAGCACAACAGAAGACAAAACCCCAAAAATTGCTCTTCTCCATTACATTTCCTTTTGCAGGAGGCAAGCCCACACATCCCTATACCTATATACACCAAGTCCATGATCACCTTACCCTGGAGAAAAGGGAATATTCTGAGAAATGGCATCTCAGACTTGATATATGTAAGTCCAATCTTTTGTCCATTCCATCTCCATATTTCAGGACTTACTCTACCAGGTCTCGACATTTCAAATGGCTACCAACTGATTGTGATAAACAAGGAAGACCACAACATGCATTTCACATTGGTTCCAGACTAACAGTTGCTACACATTAAAGGGAGAGTCCCAGGGATTTTTTGTTTTGTTTCTTGTCTTTGTTTATATTTTCAGTGTGCCTTTGTGAGCACGCTCAGCTTTGTTTGTGGTAGTTGGGGGAAGGGTGCCTTAAGGAAGTTTCAGAGGTGCCATCCAGATTCCTTCTCAAATTGCAGTTGTACTCACAACAGCAGTCACTTAAGCCATTGATTAGATTAGCTTGTGTGTTTTACTGCCAGAGAACTTTCCTTTTCGGCATTTTATGACCTGACTGCTACCTCTACCAACTCTCATGAAAGCGTATGAATAAAGGAAGGCTAAAACATTAGTGAAAAAAACTTTTTGTTTCTTTTATTGCTTATTTCATTTTATGTTGATTCTGAATGCTGGTTGATGGCAATGATTTTATCAGTAGTAGATAGCTATGGAGTTAGGCAGGTTTCAAATAGCAATAGAAAAAGTCTTTCTCTTTTTTATTCCACAGAATGTATGTTTTATTTTCTATGATTTCTGAATGTTGGTCAAGTGTAATGACATTTTGACTTTATAGTAATTCTGTAAAAAGCATGTGTGTGATGCAAAGTTGAGGCATTACTCTACATTCTTCCTTTCCTTCCATTTTCTAGTATAATGTGTGCTGATTTCTGAATACCAATAGCCAAGAGCAGATTTTATGACCTCACTGCTTGCATCTGTGTAGAAGCATAAAGGATATAAAAATAAAACATTAGTAAACACACACTCATATGTGTTCCCTTCATTTTATGTTTTATTTTGTACTGATTTCTGAACACAAACAGTGAATATCCTAGTGGTTTACTATCAAATGACTGTAAATGAAAAGACTGGATCCCAAAAAGACGGAAAATTCAAAATATTGAATGATGGAATTTGCACCTTCTCCACTGTTGTGCGACCTTGGAGTTGGTATATATATTTAGCAGGGGTTGTGGGGGGCTTTCCCCCCACATGAGGGGAGCAAGGGGGCTTGCCCCTTGCATTAAAAAGGTATTCAATATTTTGAATTTTCATTCTTTTTGGGATTCAATCTTTTGATTTTTAGTCATTTGATAGTAAACCTTTCCTAGTATACATAGCTGCATCTCAAATGAGCAAAAACTCCTGTAGGAATTTTAAAACGTGTCTCAACTCATACAAAGCCATACTCCACCAATAATAACTTGTGTAGCTCCTGCAACACTTTTTGTACATTAAAATTACAATCAATTTTATGTGAAACATTAATAGTATGGGTACTACTCAGAAATGCAAAAAGAAACTGTCTCCACTGCGGCATCAAGGCAAATGTCGAACATTTTCACCTCTTTCACAGCCTCATCAAGCCGAATGGGGACCTTTTTATCTCATCTGGCACCCACTGAGTAATTCTTGTTACTACTGAAAAGGATTATTTTAACTGTCGTTTCAAGTGATTAACGAGCTGCAACAAACAGTTGAGTTATGAAGCCAAGCTTATAAAAGGTGACTATGGCTTTTCTGTTTACACAGTGCAACATTTTATAAAAATAGTATCATTATTCTTCTAGATTTAACTTGGTATATAAGTAGTTATAAAATGTTAGCCCAAATGTTGGTGATAACATATATTATAAGAATTATGAATTTTGTGTGAAGCTTGAGATGAAAGCTATCAACAACATTTTAAGTGATTCTGGGTATGAAGATTGGATGCCCAGGCTGACTATCATCTTGAGCAACAATTTAAAAACAAGGATCCATGCAGTTAACTGCGTGCTTGCTGTTTTACAGCAACAAATATAAAATAATAATAACAAGATAAAATAATTTGTTCTTATTAACTGCCATATTCTGAACCAACATTTCCAACTAATGTAGCTGTCACTTAGTAGCTGGAGTAAAAGGATGTATAGTGATTTAGGTGGTCATTATTGGTCAACATTTCAAAGATACCTAAATTACCAGAGCTCATATCAAAGGATGTCTAGCTTCATCTGGAGAAATAAAGTACAGTCAGCTAGTTAATCTACAGCATATTAATGCCCGAAAACTGAAAAGTTTTCATGCCCACAATATTGCTAGGAACAGCTTTAGTTGAAATGGCACCCTGGGAAAAAGGCTTCATATGCCCTCCTTCCCATTGGTTATCCCACCATGCACACATTCCTCCTTATACTGCCCTCCAGCCACAATCCACATTACCCTTTTTTTCCTTTTCTCACATTTTTGTTTTATTCTTCAGCTTTTTTCTTCATTCTTGAGCTTTTTGCTAGCCTTTCTAGATATTCACCTGAAAGCGTAAGAACTGTCTTTTAGGATCCAACTTGGGAATAGTGCTTTGCTTGTGATAATGGAGCCGGTTACATTAATTGCAGACTTCTTCTGAATGGGCAAGGTGTGTGGGAGTTACCTGATTTTGGTTACCAGTGTTGTGGAAGCATCGTCAGTTTTCATTTTGAAACCCTGTGCGGGTTTGCTTTCTGTTGTGTTTGGCTGTTGTACATGGTATCCATGACATCTACCAAGAGAAGAGGAAAAGTGTCTGAATCCCAGTGACAACCAGGACAATACTATAATTACAGGTGAGCCGGTGATCTGCTTATCAGACTTCAACTTGGAATTGGTGCCACTGATTTACCCCTCCTGACAACAGGAACAAAGTACCATAGATTCCAAGGTGCATGAAGCTGCAGTGAAAATGTATTTATTATTTATTTATTTATTTATTTATTTATTTTTCCAGGATGGTCAGACTGGTGATAAAAGTCACTCTTTTCAGCAGAGGATCAGGGAGAAAAGCTCCTCAAAAATGTAAACCAGTACAAGAAATCTTTATTTTTAAAATATGAGCCATCAGATCACTGGTTTCACAACTCAGCCTACATCTGTTTGACTGTATACAGTTGTTCTAGTGTATCTTGTGTAGAAACTGCTTTCAAGCATTCACCTGCAACCCCATCAATCCCATTCAAGTAGTGTGTGTACTTTTGCAGACATTAGCTTCATGTCATAAGCAGACAATGGGTAGTTCTGATGTGGAAGGAGATAGTATCAGAAATCAAAATAAAGCTAGACTAAAAGCAGATAATATTTATATTGTTGATGATGGCAGTTGAGGGGGTACATAATTTATACAGTACCTGAAGGATATCTAAATAATGGAAATAAGCAGCTTATTAAAAAAAATATATATATACATATATATATATATATATATATATATATATATATATATATCAATAATAGGACCCTGTTATAAGGCATGCATCTTAATGCTTAGGTTACAAGGGCTACAAGAAAGAATTAATTCACTGACAGGGTGGTGAATATGACTATTGGATATTGGAGTGCTCACAAATTACAAGGTTTGTCTTATGACATATAATTCTAACCCTCAGCATTTTATAACATATGGCTATGCTTCCATATTTGTGAGAAAAAAGGTTATTTATGCCAGTGAAACATCCAGCCAAATAAGCTGTCAGCATCAACTTCAGCATCAACTTTTTAATGTGACACAAGAGTGTGGCCTTGGAGTTGCTTACATTGTTTTCAGGGTTGCTGGGTACAATGACTCCTTCATGTGATGTGTGCATTGGTGCAGGGGCTTACTTCCTCATGAAAAAAAATAAGTAAGCACTTAAATAAAGGATTGTTGGTTTCATAGTTGATCAAGCAGGTTTAACTGTCTGGGTTTCATTAAAAAGCAACATGCTGACAAACTGAGAAACATCACATTGTCACTTTTCTTATTAGCAATCAGCTGTTCAAAATTCTTATATAGAAGATAAACTCTCAGATTTTTGCTGAAAGTAATTCACCAAGTGTAGTAACCCCCACTCGAGTTTGCACAGCTTTGCCAATATAATTGATATTCTAGAGTGGGCGTGGTTTACTTGATAGACAGCATGCAAAAACAACTCTGGGAAATCATGTGCAACATAAAAGGGAAAAAGAACTACATACTGCAAACCAGTATTATTAACACACTGATAATGCACACATATACAAATGCTGTACCTATAAAAAAGTGTGAATATGTTTCAATTATCATCACACTACAGGTTTGTATTGAAGTGTAGTACCATCAAAACTCCTGAAAAATTATAGAATTCAGAAACATCAGCTACATTGGGATAGACAATTGTGCTCAATGAGAGGTCACTCACAGAGTATGTGTAATGCGGAGACACACTGCATGTGAGTGGTAAGCATCAGAGCTGCCTATGGTATGTGCTAACGAATGTATAATCTGACGGTAATGAGCAAAAGTATCAAAATGACATGCTCTGTTTTGGCAAATGATGCAAACCAAGATGGGGGAGAGATCTGAAAATGTATATAGATTGCAAAAAGAAGCAACAACACTGGTGTTAATTACCAAAGAAAAAATCTTACATACATGCATAGAAAGGGTGGAAACATGTTAGGGGTTGGCACTGCATTAAGTAACATTTATGTACAACAGGTCATTATACCCACAATGGTACACAGTTATGTGGTTTTTTTTTTGTCTTCAGAGGTGCTGTATTATCCATCTGTGATTAATACTTTATGGCCTTGATGACCTCAACACTGTAGACCATTTCTGTATGGATAGGGACACCCTACAGGAGTTGGTTGGTATGTGTATGTATATTCTTTGGCAACTTTACCTTGTGTTTCAGTCTTGTTGAGGTATGTGTTGGCATCATCTGCAGGCCCACGGAAGTTGTGGACTATCTATGCCAGTGGATAATAAAGTATATGTGACTTAGCTTCAGAGGTAAGTGCTAGGCAATCAGTCTGCAGGCTATTTCAAGCCTAGATAAAACCCTTTTCAAATTTTCCTGGGGAGAATTAGAAGTTGCCCATCTAATTATCTAGGTTTACCTTGAAGGCGGCAAGGGTGCTACTTTGCTTGACATGCAATGGAAGTTTGTTCCAGAAGTGAGGAATGCATTGGGATAGGATTCTATCATGCTTACATGTGTCATTTACATATTGATGGATTTTTAGCTCCTTTACCCTAGCATTTGGGGTAGTATTAGTTCTTTAAAGTAATGGGACACCAAATAGGGTTGGATCTTTCAAGGCATGAAAGGCTAGACATAGATCTCAACTGAGGAGTCTGTAACTTAGTACAGAGAAAGGGCTGCCAGTCTCTCCAATAACTAAGATTTCTGAGGTCACTGATCTTTTAGTTATGAATCTCTGTGATCTCTCAAGTTGTGACATATGTTTAGATAAATACACGCCAAAAGGTGCATTATATTCAATAATGTATTTGATAAGATAAGAGTAAAGGGGAATTAAGACTTTTTCAGATACACTGCAGATGCCGTTGAAAATTAGATGGGTCAGCCAAAAAGCTTTCCAAGCTACTGTAAAGACATGATGGTCAAATGACAAAGAGTTATCATCAAGAGTACCTAGATCTCTTACAACCATGTCTGACTGGAGGGGTGCGTCTCCTATATTGAAAGTGAAACTGTTTTGCTTACCAAAATGAACTATGCTACACTTGTTTCAAATTTAATTTGATACCACTGCCCTTGCACCAATTGTTAACATGGTCTAAGCCATGTTGGAGTAATTTAATCTCCAGTCAGTTAAAAATCAAGTAACAACACCCAATTTATAGCTGTCTGCAAAATTAGTTAACCACAGCCCAGAATAAATTAAGCAATTTCTGAAAAATAGCACGTTGTCCCTTGTGTTCTAAATAATTCACCAAGGATGTTAGGCAGAAAGTGATAAAAATATCTTCCACTATACCCTTCTAAGTTTACACACGAGCTACTTATCACCCATTTTTCAGTTCTCAAAACACGCATCTGTTATGTATACTTCTCACTAAACAATCAGACAGACAGATGCGCTCTTGCACACACACATACATACACACACACACACACACACACACACACACACACACACACACACACACACACACACACACACACACACACACACACACACACACACACACACATATATATATATATATATACAGAAGCATACATATACATATATACACATGTACGCATACAAACCCACAGATATGCATACACACACACACACACACACACACACACACACACACACACACACACACACACACACACACACACACACACACACACACACACACACACACACACACACATAGGTTCATAGGTAGGTACTAGGCTATCACCCCAAGGGCCTATGTAAGCCTAGCCAACAGGGTTCCCTGACTTACACCACCCAAGAAAGTTATTTTCCTATGCCACTGTCGAGCAGAGACACAAAAGTGATCCCTGGGGTGTATTTCCTATTTCCCATTCACTCATCAAGATTTTTCTTGAAAAGTGCTAATGAAGAACTTTGCTTGACATAGATGTGTAGCCTGTTCCAGAGTATGGGAAGTCTCTGGGATAGGAATCTATCCCTCCAGCATGTCCTGTTTATTGTGGTGACAAGGTTTACATCCCTAGAGCATGTAGCTTGGAGAGATTGGGATTTCTTTAGGTGTAGCATGTCCAACAGCTCTGGGTTTGACATAGCTTTATATGTTAGGCACAGATCACGTCAGAGTAGGCGATATGCTATGGAGTAAAGCTGGAGTATTTTGAGGCAATCAGTGTGGGGCATTTGGTTGAGGCCAGTAATCCACTTTGTGAGGTACTTCTGTGGCCTTTCCAGCTGCTGCAGATGTCTTGTGAGGTACATTCCAAAAGGGGTGTTGTACTCTATAATGGGTCTAATGAGTGTCAGGTAGAGGGGAACAATGACCTCTTTTTTCCTGGATGAGAGCCCTTTTATGATGAGGTGTGCCATGTAGAAAGACTTCCTGACTACTGTGGCAATGTGACTATCAAAGGAGAGACTACTGTCCACCTGGGTCCCAAGGTCTCTTATCACACATTCGATGTTAAGTAGATTGTTGCCTATGTTGTAGTTCATGGGTACAGAGTTTTTACCAAAGGGGATGACACTGCACTTTTTGGCATTGAGCTTGAGGCCATGGCTCTGACACCAGGCTTCTATCTCAGCGAGGCCCTTCTGTAGGATGTCCACATCATTTGGGGACTTGACTATGGCTCCTAGTTTGCAGTCATCTGCGAACTTCATTAGCCCAAGGCCTTCTGTGTTAGCCTGTACATCAGAGAAGTAGATACCAAACAGGAGAGGTCCCAGGATGGAATGCTGTGGTACTCCACTTGTCACTGCTTTGAGGTCAGATTTGGAGTCTGCAACTTTTACAGTGTGGGTTCTGTCAGTGAGCCAGTTAGCAACCCATCTTGTGGCATAGGGATTTATACCTAGTTTAGTGTGTTTAGCTATAATTCCAGAATGGGGGATGGTGTCGAAAGCCTTGGTGAGGTCAAGATAGGCTGTGTGAACCACCTTACCCTCATCTACATCTTTGGTGACTGCCTCAAAGAAGTCGATCAGGTTCAGGAGGCATGATCTGCCTTTCACAAACCCGAACTAGGTGGGATGCAGAGTTTGGAGGTTACCAATGTCTTTGTTTGTGAGTTCCATGATGATACGTTCCATGGCCTTGCAGACCAGGCTCGTCAGACTAATAGGTCGATAGTTCCCGATATATATATATATATATATATATATATATATATATATATATATATATATATACACACACACACACACACACACACACACACACACACACATGCACTCATACATATATAAACACAGCCACACACTCACACAAACAAGTAAATATGAATATATAGATATAGATATATACAAACATAGCAATATACATGATCACCTGGTCTGCCTTTTCTGTCTCCCACTTTTTTTGCACCCTTTTATTGTCATCCTAGCCCATTTTTTCCAACTCCCTCTCTTTCCTGCACTTCTTTCCTTTGACTTATTGGATGTCTGCATTCCACTACCAGCTTTCTTTAAGTACCTTTATTTTCATACTCAAACAAGCACAAAAGGAAGGAGGAATGTTGCAAATGACAAGGCTATAGACCCAAGAAAACAATGTATTAAACATTTCTCTAGCCATTCAGCATAAAGCCTTCAAGGAGTAAAACAATAAGAAAAAACACTACAACATCTTATGTACTTAAAACCACCAACACAAGCAATTCAAGAATCTATCGATTACATTCAAAACATGCTAATTAAATCTTAAGGTGTCAACTACAAATTTAAAAAGACCATATATTATAATGCATATTTCCAATTATATTCAACATTCAAACCTCTAGGTATAAAGTATCATATTTTAAAATATACACAGTTTCCTTATACAGTAACTTATCTTTCAATAAATTTTATTCCCCAAATTTTATAATCACCTGTTCTAAAATAGTACCCCGCAATAAAAGAGCATTACTATCATGATAATGTTTAAAATGTCCTGCAATTGTACTTTCTATTTTTTTATATCTCTTATATCTTCTTGTAACCTACATTTAAAAGCTCTGTTACTCTCTCCAATATAAAATAAATTACATGGATCTATTTGAGGGCATAAACAATGCCCTCAGTATTGCAAGTGAAAGTTCTGGTGGCAGAAAAGGAGAGATTATTCATTCTATCAAAAGACATTCCCACAGCTACAACACTTACCACATACCTATCATACCTATCATAGGAATATTTGGAAAATAGTCTGTATATAAAATAGGAAAAACAAAATAACTATGAACTAACATGTCCCCTATACTACACCCTCTCTTATAAAATAAAGGTCTTATTAATTAAATTACACCATTCTGTATGTTTTACCAAAAAAAAAAAAAACAATAATATTTAACTAGATTGATCATTACATATGAGAAAACATAAATAGTAACAAATGCATATCCTTCTTAGATTTATATTCTTCCTGTTATCATGGACCAAATTCCCAATTTCATGAGGCGTATTAGATACATTCTCATGTATATTACCTTCTATAACTTGTTAATAGCCTCAGTCACTATCCTGCTATTATAACCTTTCTTAACAAACATAGCTTTAGTTTCTTTAGTCTCATTTAAGAAATCTGATTCTTTATTACAAAGTCTCCAAAAATGTAAAATTCCCCATAAGAAATTAAATGACAGGGATGACAACTATTCACCTCAGCAGAACAACCCCTCACAAGTACGGCAAGTCTAGAGGCCCAAAAAGAAACAATTGTAATGCAAAAGAAACAGACCAGCACAAAATAGTGTGGAAAAGAGAAATAAGTTTAATTTAAGACTTCATGAGGGCAAAATAACATAAATTACCCCACAATTAAAGCATATCAGACTGGTTTTGGCTACAATAGCCTTCCTCGGTATAGAAAATATTTACTCACAACACAATACCCTGTTTTTATACATCTTAGCATCATCAAAACCACAACTGATTAGATAATTACAATTGCTCATTCAATCCAGGGGCGAACAATCCATCCAATTTGAGAATCCACTTTTTCTATTTTTGGTTCAAAATAGTATGCCACCCAGTTTTACTAATCCTGTCATCAACTATTCTATCAATGATAGTAAATCTAAAACAAGCAGTGGTATGTTTAAGTGAATACTTGTATAAGGCATTAGACTGCCTTTTGTTCCTGATGTCACTAAAATGTTCAGTCACACGTAAACATAATGGTCAATATGTCTGCCCAATATAAAATGCTGAACATGAACATCTAGCAAGATAAATAATCCAGTCACTACTACAGTTAGTCAAAAATTTGATATCAAAAACACCATAGCCATATTTTTACTAGAAAAATGTTTGGACTTGACAATGCTAGAACAATGTGTGCAGTGTCCACATGGGACACAACCAAATAATGGTTCCCCTGTGATTGTTTGTTGCTGTTTTGGTCTAATTAGGTCATCCCTTTGTTTATAATGGCTGGAGTGGGAGCTCAATGTCTTGCCCCTATGGAAAGAAAATAAGCATTTATAACTAAGAATGTCAGATAATCCATGGTCAGCCACCAGGATATTCCAGTGGTGATTGACAATATCCATTAGATCATTTGTGTTACTTCCAAATTTGGTGACTAGCCTAATATCAGTAGCCCCACCCTGTTCTTGTTCCCTATACACTAATAACTCATTCCTATCTTTGGCAGAAGCCCAATTGCTGGCAGAGATAATACTTCCATGTTAATAAACCCTAGCTCTGAACCTTCTGACAAGGTCCTCCCTATAATGTTCATAGGTGTCTAAACTGGAACATACATATCTCAGATGGAGAAATTGTGATTTTGGGATGTTACGTATGATGTGCTGAGGGTGGAAACTGGTGGCATGTAGTAATGAATTATACTGAGGGTATTTACGTTATACTTGACTATCCAAAGTATTATCAGTATTTATGGTGATCAAAACATCCTGGAACGTAATCTGTTGAAGATGGTAATTCACCGTAAATTGAATCCCCCACTTGTTACTATTTAAATATTGTACAAATTCCTGTAAATAGTCACAATCAGCCCTCCAGACCATCCAGCAATCATCCAAATACTGTCTCCATATATTTATCTCTTCCAAATATATATTATGGTGGGGCTCATAAATCAATTGCTCTTCCAAGAAAGCCATAAATAAATCTGCATAAAATGGGAGCAAAAGATGCTCCCATCGCGGTACCTTGTACCTGCCAAAAGCATTTACCATGATAACTAAAGGTGTTTTTAGTGAGCACATGTTCTGCCAGACATACTAGAAAAGTATTAAACCCAGGTGGGTATAACTCCCCTCTATCCAACCAATGCTGTAGGGCCTGTAAACCAGCCCAATGGGGGATATTAGTATATAATGCAGCAACATCCAAGGTACACAAAAGCCACCCAGGCTCCAACTGCATATCCAAAATAATGTGCAAGAATTGCATTTTAACCTGTATCCACGATGTGACCCATCTCAATAAAGGTTTAGTCAAAAATTGAGAAAGGGGTTCAGTGAGAAAACCCATACCTGAAACAATCGGCCTTCCAGGTGGATTATGTAAATCCTTATGAATTTTTGGTAATAAATAAAAATATTGGTTTTTGGGATCTGACACTGTAAGATGATATAAATCTGAGTCCATAATGATCCCTTCCTTCCTGGCATTTAAGAGAAAATCATCTATTTGTTGTTTAAATCTAGGAGTGGGATCTAGGGGCATATGCATATAATATCTGCCATCCATCAACTGTCTTTGAGCTTCCCTATGATACATTGCCCAATCCATCATTATCACTGCTCCACCCTTGTCCGCCAGTAGAATAAAAACATTTTTATTATTTTTAAGATTGGATCTATTTGTGAGGAGACTAAAGGTTATGAAGGTCAACTGTGTTATGTTTCCTGTTTGAATCAGCTTAGTAAAGAATTATTGGGTCTTGAAAAGCAATTAAAAGACAAAAAAAATCCATAAACTTAATAGAGACATGGGGGATTACCAAAGGGGCAAGCCATTTGGATTAATGAAGAAAGTTAAATTTGGTAATTCAGATATGAGGTCCACTATACAGAAAAGGAAAAGACCTAAATCTATTCTTAAGAAGCCCAGAACCTCCAATAGTGGTACATCAGGGGATGAGTCATCCTCCACCCCAGCATCACCATCAAGCCATTTGGCAGACAGAAATCTAGAATGGCCTCTCCTTTATTCCTGTTAGCCCAGCCATGTGGATCCTAGTACTCCCTGATATCCTGTTCTGTCTGTCTGTCCTGATATGTGCATTCAGTTCACACATTAGCAGTACCAATTCATGTTGTCCTTCTTTATGCAGTATTAATTAATAGTAAAATCATATATTTCAAGTTGCTGATGTCATATTTATATATAGCATATTTCGTCACCTCTATCCCCAAAAGACAGACGCCTTTATCTGTGTGCCTTTCCGATGTCAAATTGGGACAAAATTGAAAAAAAAACTGAAGGTAGTGTATTTGCTGTCAGACAATCTTATTGACTGTTTACCAAAAGATACAGAGTTGTAAATGCATCAGATGTTCGAGTGTTTGGAAAATGAAAAAAAAATACAATAATGTTTCCAACTTGTTACTTCTAAATAGTACAACACTCTTAAACAAGCTGTAATAACCCTCAGTGCACCCCTCTGAAGTTTGAAAAGTTAAAGAAATAATGACTGCATTGTCCCTCATTCTGGTCAGTGTATGATTCTGGACTCTTGGACCACTAGTGAATCTCAGGGTTTATCTGAAGAGAGATTAGGGTCAAAAACAGGAGAAGAATTCAAGAATATATTAGACCCGAATAAGAATACGGTAACCCTTAATATTTTGTAAATGATGGTGAGACTTCTGAATTTGACAGAAAAAATATGATATTATCCCAGTGAACCATCCATTCAAGTAACTCATCAACAACTTTTTTAACTTGAAATGAGAGTATGTGATGCTGGAGTTCTCTCATTGTTTTAGGGGTTGCTGGGTATAAAGATTCCCCACGTGTGATGTGCATATGTGGGGTTTGCTTCTTTATGTAGAAATAAATGCATGTACACATACACACACACACACACACACACACACACACACACACACACACACACACACACACACACACACACACATACACACACACACTAGTTGCCTGTTCAGCCAAATAGGCTTGATTGTCTGGGTTTCATTAAAAAAAATTGTAGAATAAACTATAAAGCAACATTCGTATTGTCTCTTCTGTTGGAAATAGGCAGAAAGTGATAAAAACGGTTTACCTTCATGTGTGCATATTGCACATGGGCGAACAGCAATTGCCCGAAAGGCAGTTTGCAAAGTTTGCAAATGCCGAATGGAAAAAGGTTCAAATGTGCAATGACTGAATGCACAGTGACATTCGCTCATTGCACAATTGACAATTTGGGGCAGATTGCACTATAGTGGGGATCGGAAAATGGTCCCTTTCCCCACTGTAGTGCGGTCTCGGAGTTAGAATATTAAAGTAGGGGGTGTGGGGGGCACAGCCCCCCACATGGGGGGTGCAGGGTGGCTTGCCCCCTGCTTTACACTTCATTAGATCTTTTTTCGACATTAATGTTCAAAAATCAGTGAATCTGCTTTTCGATTCGCTGATTTTCAAACATTTAAAACTGTCGCTGTTTTCATTTTCGTGGTTACGATTCGATCATATCAGCAATCGCACCACTGTGATTCGGCTTTGTAAAGGTAAACCGATAAAAACATCTTATACCATAGCCTTCTAAGTTTACACAAGAGCATACTTATCACCCATTTTTCAGTTGTTAAAACACACATCTGTTGTGTATACTTCCTATACCTCTCAACCTCCTACAGTAAGAAATCTGGACAAATCCACATATGATGGGGTACAAAGGGCCAAAAATAGGGACACTCTTTAAATATTGCTCTCACAAAGTTGGAAAGTTGATAGACTAACAGGTTTTGCATTAGCAAGGCTTTTCTGAAGGACATGAAGTCTGAAACTTGAATGTGTCATTATTTTCTGACTCAGTTCTCAACGATGTGAAAATTTGGACAGCTGAGAGGTATGATACCCCCAGTAGACGCACACAAACAAACACTATCTTGGAGGCCAACACACACACACACACACACACACACACACACACACACACACACACACACACACACACACACACACACGCACACACGCACACACACACAGTGGGAAGACACAATGTAGCTGCTTGGAAATCATTGCTCTGTGTCTAGACCCCCTAGGGGGTAAAGTACATTGCTTAGCAATGGTATGGTGTTTGCATAGTAGACAACACATTTGCTGGAAAGTAAGCAAAGGAAATTAGTAACAGAGGGTGGTGCCCAGGAAAATTGGTAATTCCTGGAATGTAGTCTGATAAAAAACATTTCTTGGTTCATAACCTGCACTCTCATCTCAGACACATTACCTCTATGTATTTCCAAATGTCTGCCCTCTTCCACCCTCCAGCAACGTACAAGTAATGCGACAGTGGAGCCAGGAGCATCTGGGAAATGTCTGTGAGACAGTAAGACTATAACAAAGAGACTTACAAAATTATAATTCCTTGCATTATCATCAGACATACTCAGACTATAGTTATATATCTACAGTTATGTATGGATAATAGCTTATATCCATGGAGTTCTGCATACAAATTTCACACATGAAAACCACAAATATTTCAGTCTTTCACTGGTTGGACTTTAATGACTGGCTTAGCTTCTGCTGTCATTCTAAGGGGGTGCAATATTTATCAGCAAGGGAGGACATGGTCGACAGACCACATTGCTTTGCCAGTAATGATCAGCACCTGTCCTTTCTATGCTTTGGAATATTATCTAAAATACTGTCCTCCCCCATAGTACCTTTTTAGGCAATGCCAGACTGACAAATCTTTCAACATAGCAAAACCAACAAAAGGCAATCTAAAGGTGTCATTGCTCAATGCCAGGAGTCTTAACAAGAAACTCCACATATTCCAAGCTCTCTTCACCTTGGAGAATGCATACATCTATGCTGTTACTGAGACATGGTTTAAAGTGGATGTGGAAGGCATCCTGGCAGTGCAGGGCTACAATACCTTCCACACATTTAGGCTGGCTAATGCACAGGCATGGACTAAAGGTGGAAGTGTGTTAATCTACATAACAAAACAAGGTTACCTCAAGGCTGGTCAAACAAGATGATTGACTTGAGCTTCCCCATGTCCAAATTAGTATAGGTAAAGTCTCATCCCTTACCCTTGCAAACTATAGGACCCCCTGTATGACCCAGGAAACGCATAACTCATACTTACATGTAATAGCACTACCCACCATTCAACCCAATACCATAATCATGGGCGACTTGAACTACAAAAAAAACAAAATGGCCATCACTCAAAGTCAGCATCTGTGATTTTATTTTATTGTGATAAAACTAACCAGTTTGGGCAAACCTTTGCCTTCTTCAGTTGGAATACTTTTGGATGACTTTAACTATCCCACCATTAGGGGTGCCCATAAGGGACAGAGGTGCCACTCCCAAGGTGAATTTGGGGTCATCCATCCAGTTGTCAAGGTTGCATTTAAATAGGGTCATTGAGGAGCTCTGCTTCATGTGAAGTGGGACCTTCTTCCAGACGAGTGGCAATCTCTGGGAGATTTATCTGTCTCTCCAACATGTTTTCTTAATGTCACAAGCTAGGTTAAGATCCCTGGAGTGAGTGACTCTTGTCCCATTTGATTTGCTCATGCACAGCATTTCCACTGGGGCAGGGTCAGAGACTGCTCTGTAGGCAAGGCACAGGTCACCTCTCAGCAGCCTGTATACAGAGTACAGTGACAACACTTTCAGTCTTTTCATGTAGGTCATGTTTTGGAAGTCCTAGATTCTCTTGGTTAGAAACCTCTGTGGTCTCTCCAGTTGCTGCAGGTATCTGCCAAGTTACATACAGAAGGGAGTATTCTACTCAGTTAATGGTCTGATAAGGATCAAGTACAGCAGAGTTATAACTTCCTTAGTCGTGGATGCAATGCCCTTATTTATGAGATGTGCAATAGGTTCATAGGTTCATAGATTAGTACTAAGCTAACTGCCTTTGCAAGCCATTTTAAGCCTAGCCAATTGTCCCTTCTGAGACTCAAACCCTGCACCTTCTGTTTGTAAGGCAAGCACCTTAACCATTAGGCCACCCCCCAACCCTGTAGAAGGCTTTCCTTACCACTATGGACGCATACATGGTGATCGAAGTTTAGAATGCTGTGAACCTGTGTTCCAGGTCTCACACCCCTGGGATTGAGCTTAAAGGGGTAGTATCAATACCATAATTTGCAGGGGCTGCTTCTTTGCCAAAGGGGATAATGAGGCATTTTTTGTGTTTAGTTTTAGTCAATGACTTTGGCACCAATCATTTGTCTGTGTCAGCCCTTTCTTTAATATGTTGACATCATTGGGGGACTCTATGCTTGGACCTTTTTACAGTCATCTGCAAACCTGGTAAGCCAAAGGCCATCTACTTTCACCTGGACTTCAGAGAAATAGATTTTAAACAGAAGAGGGCCCAGCACAGATCCTTGTGGTAACACGCTGGTAACTGATCTACTGGTGGAGGTGAACCCCCCCAGCTTTGACAGTGTGCATTTTGTTGGTGAGCCAGTTGGCTACCCATCTAGTGACATATGGGTTAATCCCCAGCTGGAAGAGTTTCTCAATGATCCCTGAGTGGTGGTTTGTGTCAAAAGCCTTGGCTAAATAAAGATAGGTGGTATGAACCACTTTGCCCTCATTCAGGGCTTTGCTGACATTCTCAAAGAAGTCCTCCAGGTTTAATAAGAAAGATCTACCCTTGACAAAACCAAACTGGGTCAGTTCAAGAGCTTGAAGTTCACCTATATCCTTGTTGATAAGGTCCATGATGATTCTTTCTATGGCCTTGCAGATAAAGGTGGTCAGGCTTGCAGGTTGACAGTTCCCAGGGTTTGGATGGACCCTCTTTGTCTAAGGGGATTACTGTTGCTGTTCTCCACTCTGCTGGAACAAAGCCAGTGCTCAGGCTATGGTTAAAGAGAGTGCCAGGTGGTTCCACTAGGTCTTGTTTTATATTGTTTAGTAAGCAGCCTGGAATGTTTTCTGGTCCCATAGAGACTGTGTTTTTGCCCTTGGAGAGTACTTGTATGACCTGTTCTTTAGAGATACTTGGTAGAGGACTGGTGTCAGAAATGCTTTGGGGTATGGCTGGTAGGGATAGGGGGTGAAGTTATTGCCACATCTGTTAGCTAGCAGGTCCACAATTTCTTCAGGTTCAGTGTGAGTGGTACCATCCACTATAAGTTCGTAACACAGCTGGGCATTCCCTTTTAGGTTTTGGACATAGCTAAAGAATGCCTTGTGATTGTCTTTAGCTAGGGATGCTAATTTAGTCTCATAACTAGCCTTAGATGACTTTATAAGATATCTGATTTGTTTGTTCAAGCTATGGAGGGTATTCTTCCCCTGTTGAGTAAGTTCCCTCTTGTTTATAGATATTAGTTTCTTTCTTTTGTTACGTAACTTACTTATACTTACAGTCAACCAGGATGGCTTGTTTTTTCAGGAGGACCTGCTTTTGGTCCTGTCAGGTACAATGGAATCAATACATTTGTTTACGTGGCTATATAGGGCATTTGTGTACTACTCTGCACAGGAGTCATTGTTTGCTGTTTTAGCAGGGGTTTTGAAAATTTTTATACCATTGCTTAATAGGCTATAGTTTGCTGTGAAGACATTTTTCAGTTTTTTGCTCCTGTGGGGGTGTCAGATCTGATCTTTACTTCAAACAAGACAGATTTATGGTCTGACATTACCAGGTAGGGCAACACACAGGGGATAGTGGAGTGATCCCCCATGTTGGTGAGAACTACAGCTAGAACATTTGAGCCATTGTAGGGGTGTATACCAACTGCTCTAGGGCATTTGAATTAACAAAGTCCAGTAACCTCAGAGTGATTTTGTTTGTTCTAGTATAAGTCACCTAATTGATAGAAGGATAATTGAAATCTCCCATGACCAAGGTGTTTGGCTGTATACAGAGTGACTCCAGAATTCCAGGTAAGCAGTGGGCTTTTCATGGTTCATGGTGAGGGAGCTGTAGCTAGCAATGATGTAGTAAGGTATTTTACCTGTAGTTATTTGGACCTGGAGTAGCACAGGTGAGTCATACTATTTTACCAGTCTCGAGGTGTATTTGGATTAAATGAAGATGGATACACCTCCATCTTTGGTTCTTTCACGCTCATTTTGGGGTCTAAACATACGAAAGGCATTGTAGGCTTGTATGGCTGGAGTGCTCTGTGTGGCCTTGTACCACGTCTCAGTGACTGCACAGACATCAGCATCTTCCAAGCTGAGGAGTGCTTCCAGAGAGGGCAGTTTACGGTTTAGGCTCCTAGCATTAAGCAGCATGACCTTGAGTTTGTCTCTAGTGGAGTTCTTTACATCGGAAGTTTTGTTTTTAGAAACTGCCTAAAAAAGGCACTGTGGTGAGCCAAGCATCTTTGTTAGTGTCCAAAACCCTTGAGGAGACAGGTAAAGGCCATCTCTGGCAAAGCAGCGTGGTCTGTCGACCATGTCTTCCCAGGCTGACAGATACTGGATCTCCCTGGAGTGACACCAGAAGCTAAGCCAATTATTGACAGCAATCATTTTTGTTTGTATTGTGGCATCATCCTAGGTGAAGGTAGAATGCTGCTTAGGGATAGGGACGTACCTGCCTGGAGCACATAATCTAAGAGTTCAACCATGTCTCTTTTCACATCGCCCTGAGGGATATGTCTCAAGTCATTCACTCCAACACATACTATGACAGAGTCATAATGGTAATTGCTGATGAGTGACTTGAGTGCATGTGTGATCTGATGGATCCCGGCACCTGACAGGCAGCTGACCATGACCTTCTAGTCCAACCTGATGAGGTGGACATCTGTTTGTCTCACTACTGAGCCGCCTATGACCAGGGCATTAGGTTTTGAGATGTTTTGCTTTAGGGGCATAATTGATGAAACAGTGACGTGTGTTATGTGTAGTAGTGAATTCTGTTCATGTACCAGTATGTGTAGGTTGTTCGCACTTGAGAGGTCTCTGGTCTTTTGGTAGGCTCTTAGTGAATACCCCCACATATGTAGGTTTAAGTGTCATGACCTTATCTTATATGAGAGGTGAGGTGTGTGCTGACAACCTGTTTGCTGTCTTGTTTATTGTTATGTGAGAGGACTGATTCTAGTTTCATGGCATAGTTACATCTTTCACATACTGTATTTGTTTGCTTTAGGAGCAAATGGTTGTCAGTATACATGAGGCAATTGCAACATTGCCTTAGGATGCCCGTGTCAATCAAGCTGGCTGAAGAAATGTTGGGAAACTGACTGTCCATAGTAGTAGGTAATCCTTAAGCACTAATTTGTGAGGGTAAGTTAGATCAGATTTTGCTCTGGGATTAACAAGGGGACTTGTTCTATAGGTGATCAGGGATGAAAAGTGCTCAGCTGAGCTTCCTGTAGTGCAGAAATGTGCAGCTCAGTTGCCCACAGAGCAGCAGGGAAGCTTGGGAGGGTTTCACTGACTGGTGTCTAGGGAGAAAATGTTTCTAAGCATTTGCATCTATACAGGGCACCGCTAATCCCCACTGCGCAGTGCGCAGCTAGTCGCAAACATGAGGCTTATATACAGGCAAAATTAAACAGTTTTAAACTACTTGGCCAATAGAAAACCACACAATGATCCTCCTTCCAGCAATCCCCAGCTCAGACAAGGCTATATCCACACTCATCTGCCACAGGGGTGCAAGGGTGAGCTTCTTAATGTAAGACGGCTGAATGTCAGTTCAAGTGTATGAAAAACAGGCTAGATTCAGCACGTCTGGATATAGTCTATGCTATCTAAGCAATATTTCAGTGTAAAACAAGTGCAGAAACTGAAGCAGGCACAAACTGTAAAAACAGTCAAAAAAGGCACAAAATATTACAGTAAAACAGAAAAATGCAGTTGAAAAGTGCAGATAAAGCTCAAAATAAACTTAATTTCTTGTTCTTATCTTTGGATGGCTTGGGTTAAAGCAGAAACACTCCAGACCTCTGTCAAATAACTCCAAATGCAGGGTAGCTCTGATTAATCTAGGCAAAACCTGCACAAATAAGAGGCTTGTATACAGGCAAAATTAAACAGCTTTAAACTGTCAATAAAAGTCCACAATACATGGCAACCAACTACTGCAGCACTTCCATGTCACCTGAAACCCATTAGACATATCTAAACACTATTCTTCTGGAGATTTTGACTATCCATTCATCAACTCAGAGACCTGCACTACCTCAAATATGCATGCACTGTACTTCCTAGGTTGCATAAATGCTAGCTCTTTAGGCCAACTAGCTCAAGTCCCATCTACAGGTTCAGCAATATTGGCTGTATTCCTTACCAATACTGCACCATTATTCACTGAATCTGTAGTTGCCCCACCACTGGTCAAATCCAACCACCCTTCAATAATATTCACTATAAGGGCAAAATTTGATTTACTATCAAACCTTCTGTCCTTAGAGACTATTCTATGGCAACTCTATCAAAATGAGCTGATTAATGGAAGAATTATACTGTCAGTGAGAACAAACTTAATACAAGACCCCAACTTCTAATGAAGTCAAAGATTAACAAAGAACTCAGAAATAATTTCACTCCTCCAATAAGTATGAACTGAGAACTGCCACCTATGTTACTTAAGGACAACCACAAAGCCTTTATCAAGTATGTCAGAAGCCTCAAAAACTTTACCCAGCATACACTAATCTAAGACATAACACAAGCAAATCCCCAGAGCACACAGCCAACATATTACTGGATAAATTTATCTCATATTTTATATACTTATCCCTCCCTAACTTCCCCCACATAGTAGCAAGCTCACAGCCCTCTCGGATCATATTGTAGTAAGTTCTGAGAGTGCTTTCCAAGGCCAAAAATCACTAGCTCCATGGTTCCAAACAATGTGGTAGGTTGCCTTCTTGTCAGCATTAAGCAATGCCTAATAGACTTGCAACTGAACCTATTCAGTTTCACCCTTTCCACTGGATTCATGATGGAGGTGTTGAACTTCTGTAATCATCCCACTCCACAAGAGAGGACCCACCAATGACCCTTTAAACAATAGCCTTACTGTAAGACTCAACAACCTTATCTGTAAAGCAATGGATTGCATCACTATGGAAATTATTAACAAAAACATCAGTATTCTGCAGTCCCTTGATCCAAACCAGTTTGGTTCATTAAAATTGGACCCCATCTCCTAAACTTGATGGACGTCTTTTCTTTGAACAAGTTACTGATGCATTGGATGCAAGTAGATCAGTTCACAATGCATACCTTGACTTGGCCAATGCCTTTGATACCATCCCACTTTGTGGCATCATCAACAAATTAACCAAACTCTATGTAAACTCATACATTACTCACTGGATAGCAAACTGACTTGCTAAAAGATTGGTCAGTAAGACAGTTTGCTATCCAGTGAATAACACAGGATAGTAAACTGGCGTACTCCATATACTAGTAAATTGATCAGTAAGCCAGTTTGCTATCCAGTGTTACTCACTTTAGTAGTTGTAGTATGCTGTCATCAAAAAGGGCTGTTACCTGTTGTGTCCCTAAGGGATCAGTCGTTGGGCCACTTTTTTTCATAAGTTACTTCTCATGTACGGATGGATGTCAAGGACCTATGTAAACTTGGAGCTGTCATAAACTCTCCAGCTGACTTCCAGTTTCACCTGAAGGAACTAACATATACAAACAAGTGGTGCCTATGCCATGGCCTTAATGTAAATGCCAAGAAGTGTTGTACTGTGTCTGCTGGCAAACATGGGTACCCATGCACTTATCACATTACAAACTGACATGTTTTTATGAACCAAGGCACTTTTGTTGAAGATTAACTATCCTTTGGTCACTGGACCCATCCCAGTTTAGCTTTGTTAAGGAAAGGTCTAGCCTACTTTGCCTGGTAGACTTCTTTATAATGGTCACAAGGCTATGGATGAGGGTAAAATGGTGCATACTGCCTACCTTCACCTGGCCAAGGCATTAGATACAATACCCTCACTCTGGTATTATTAACAAACCCTCAGAGCCAGGCTTAGATCCCTACATGAACCACTGGATTGCAGGCTGGCTCACTGAAAGGACCCAAAAAGTCAAGATCAGTGAGACCACCTCCACCAGGAGACTGGTGACCAGTAGAGTACCCCATGGCTCTGTGTTGGACCCACTCTTGTTTGGCATCTACTTCTTGAAAGTCAAAGCTAATGTCAAAGGCCACTGGCTAATTACGTTTTCAGATGATTGTAAATTGGTGGGTATCATAGATTCCTACACATGAAACCAGCATCCTACAAGAGGGTCTAAGACAAACAAATAACTGGTTCCAAAGCCATGGAATAAAGCTCAATGCGAAGAAATGCATTATAGTGCCCTTTGGGAAATTATCCACCCAAGCTAATTACTCCATCGATAAAACACCTTTAAGAGCTGACCCAGCAGTTGGGGATCTGGGAACATATGTAGACAGCAATCCGGCCTTTGACTAAACCATAGCCAAGATAATAAGAAAATTATTCTATGTCCCCTAACTCATAAGCAAGGGTATGGCATTCAGGTCCAAGAAAATTATAGTACCAGTCTACTCATCAGCCCTTATCAGACCCATCGAGCACATTGTCCCCTTTGGCATGTACCTAACCAGGCACATGAATGCATGCATTTCTTGAAGGTCTTAATTACCCAACATCTTTCCTGATCTTAATGAAACTCGGTTAATATGTTATCACTCTTTGCTATTCTTTAGCACTGTCTGCATACGCTAAAAGCAGTCATGCACACTATAACTAGAAGGGGAAGTGGAAAGAGTTTGCCTATATTTCCATATTTACCAATTTTCATATCATTTGCTTTTACTGCAATAATACTCATGACATGACATGCTTTTTACTTAAATGCAGAAGCAGTTTTAGCCAGGCAGCAGGTTAGTATTCTAAGATTCATGAAGAAAAAAAAAAAAAAAAAAAAAAAAAAGATTTTTATTACACTACAGCCAACATCTGTGTAAGGAAATAAATGAATGTTCTTTCCCAGTCTCTGATGACCACTGAGCTGCCGATAAACATGGCTGTCAGAAGAGTGAGACAGAGATAGAGGACTAAATCATACAAGAAAACATGGTTATTTTGATAAAGCAAACTCATTTTTCTATCTCTTATTAGCCCTGTTGCCAAGGTTTTGTAATGAATAATTTTAGGCAAGCCTTTAACCTCTACATTAAACTGCAAAACTACTTTCAATCATTTGTCCATAGAGCTTACTCAAAAATACAGGCCTTCCAAATAGACCAAATTGTCAGCTATAACTAAAACTGATTTTTTTTTAAACCAGCTGCTTATTTTTATTTATTTAGTTGCAAATGGGGTAGGTGAACCACTGCAAAGGTCCTTT
>NC_056745.1:461249747-461284747 GCF_019279795.1 Protopterus annectens
CATGCTTGACTGTCACAGATCTTCTTTCACACAATCCATCCACCTCTTTGCTGGACCTCCTTGCTTCCTCTTAACTTCTTCCTGTCTGGCCTAAATCTTCCTCACCAGATTGTCTTCTGTTTTCTGCACATGTCCAAACCACCGTAATCTGTTCTCTTTGATCTTTTCTGCAATTGGAGCTACTTTGGCTTCCATTCTTAAGTCCTCATTTCATCGTCTGTCCCATAGTGTGCATCCTACCAACCTTCTCAGGCACTTCATTTCCATCACCTCTAGCTTCTTCAACTGTTCTGTCTTTACTGCCCAGGTTTTTGTACCATACAGTAGTACTGGTCACACCACTGTCTTGTACACCTTACTTTTCAGCTTCTTTGGCATTCTTCTCTTGTAGACTATACCTGACACTCTATGCCAGTTGGCTGCAGCCTTTCTGATTCTAGCTTTTACCTCTTCATTCAGACTTTCCTTTTCCTCAACCACCCCTCCCAGATATTTGAAGCTGTTTATCTGTTCCACTTTCTCTTCAATCTCTATTCTCAGCTTCTTCTGATTTCCCCAATTTCTTGCCATTACCACCATCTTATCTTTGCTTAGCTTCATCCGATGTGCCTTCAGTTTTGCATTCCATTCTCCAATCCTTTGCTGAAGTTCTAGCTCAGAGTCTGCCTGTAATGCCACATCATCTGCATACAGCAACTTTGTTGATCTGTCCCCTCTGACCTGTTTGCTAATGTAGTCCATCACCAGTATGAACAGTAGTGGGCTCAGAGCTGAACCCTGGTGAACACCCACTCCCACTGGGAACCCCTCTGTGAGGCTGAACACTGTTCATACTTGAGTCATTGGGTCCTTGTACATAGCCTGCACTAATTCTACCAATGTTTCTGGGATTTCAAACCACTGCAGTACTGCCCATATCAGCTTTCTTGGGACCTTGTCATATGCTTTCTCCAAATCTAGGAATGCACAGTTGGACTCTCTCCTCATCTCTAACTTCTTCTCAAGTATCTGTCTCACTGCAAACATCAGGTCAATTGTGCCTCATCCTGATCTGAATCCGAACACCTCATCTCCCATCTTATATTCTATTACTCTGCATATCTATTTATCAATCACCATCTCTAGAACTTTCATGCAATATGATAGGAGTTTAATGCCTCTGTACTGCCCACAGTTGTGGATGTCCCCTTTGTTCTTGTACACTGGCATAAATATGCTTATTCTCCAGGCATGTAGGATATGCCTTTCTCTCCACAATGCTATTAGTACCTTCAGGAACTATTTCAACCCTATTTCACCCAGCATCTTTATCATATCTGCTGTGACCTCATCTGAGCCTGCTGCTTTCCCTGACTTCATCTTCCTTAGTGTTGTTCTTGCTTCTTCTAGAGTGGGCTCCTCTTCTTCTCTCATCGTAGGCCGTTTCTGAGGCAGTACAGCTTCTGTGGGGTTTTCTTCATTCAGAAGTTGCTGGAAATACTCCTTCCATCTGCCTTTGATGTCCTGTGGACTGGTGAGCAGGTTGTTGCTGGCATCCCTTATGGAGGGTGTCTGACTGTCTTCTTTATCTTTCTGTCTTTGCCTTGCAACCTGATATAGTTTCTTTGTGCCACTAACTGAGTCACTTTCCAGAAGTTGGTAGAGTGCCTCCCATGCCATATTCTTTGTTATTCAACTTCTTTCTTAGCTTCTTTGTTAGCCAACCTGTAGTCCTTCCTAGCCGGTCAGTCTTTTGTATCTCCCACTTCTTCCTGCACTCCTTTCTTTTGATGACTTCCTGGACTGCTGCATTCCACTACCAGCTTTCATTATGTACCTTATTTCCATGCCTGGCTTGGCCACATATCTTTTCTGTAGTCCTTACACATGCTGTTTTTAGGTGCTGCCATTCTTGTTCAATTCCACCTATTTCCTCCTCTTCCTGGGGTGCTAGAGCCCTGAGTAAATCCTTGAACTGTTGTACTTTCTATCCAGTCAACTTCCAGGTCTTCAGCCTGGTCTCTGTTGACCTTAGAGCCTTCTCTGGCCACTGCTTGCAGCTGATTGTGGCAACTAGTGGTTTATGCTGTCAGCCAACTGTTTCACTTGGGATGACTTTGCAATCATGGATTCTACCCCAGTGCCTTTTCCTTACTAGGAGGAAGTCTACCTGAGTTGCATGTTGGCTACTCTTGTATGTGATATTGTGACTGTCTCTCTTTCTGAACCATGTGTTTGCTACTATAAAGCCATTGTCCAGACAGAAGTCTAAAAAGGCTTCTTCTTCTTTATTCCTGTTGCCCCACCCATGTGGACCCAGGCAGTCCTCATATCCTGTTCTGTCTGTCCCGATATGTGCATTCAAGCCACCCATTATCAACACAAATTCATGTTGTCCTGCTTTATCTAGTAGGTCCTGCAACTGCTGTCTGAATGCATTATTTTCCTCAATATCATAACCCTGCTGTGGGGCTTAGGCTGAGATTATGAACACTGCTCTATCATTACAGTGGAATCTGATTGCCATGAGTCTGTCATTAATTCTGATGATATCCCTCACTGCCTACTGAAGCCTCTCGCTCACCGCAATTCCTACAGCATTTCTAGCCTATCTCACCACTGTGTAGTAGAGCCTGGATCCCAAGCCAAGTGGCTTTACTGCACAGCCCTTCCATCTTTTCTCTTGTATACATATGATTTCCAGCCTCCCCCATATCATCATGTCATCCACTTCCAAGCTGCATCCCATCAGTGAACCTACATTAAGTGTAGTAATTCTCAGTTCATGTTTGGCAGGTTGGTTGGTTTTACATCCAGCTTTTGCTCAACAGAGCTATCCCAGGTAAACCAGGCTGGGCAACTAGACACCAGCCGGCCAGTAGCTGACCCTGCTGGGCTTTATGGCAGGCACACACTGGCCAATAGGGGCACATATACCCCTCCCACCATTAGCAAAGGTCCCAGGCATAGGTCAGAGTAGTCCAGGTCCTCAACCCACTTATCACCAGTAACTGCCCATGCCCATTTTGGTGACATAAGTCAACATGACCGAATCACCTAGAGCCGTATTTTACACCATCAAGTGGCTAGCCCTGCCACAGCATGCAGACTGTGATCCATGTTCTCCTATCTTGAGGATACTGTGCACCACAGTAGATGCCCAAAGCGTTGGTCTGTACAACTCCTCCCCCTATAGGGCACCATGTAGAGTCTGTGCTGCTGTCCACAGTTCCATTCATTGCTGAGTTTGAGATGGAAACATTCAGGATGATTTTTCAGACATGGGAGAAAGCCCACAGAAACACAGGGAGAACATGCAAACTCCGAACAGGCATTGGCCAGAGGTTAGGATCAAACCTTGTACCTTGTGCATGGAAGGTGAAGACCCTAAACATTATGCCAGCTGGTCTCAGTGTTGTGTTCCAGTACTGGGATTGCCTCTTTAAAAGATTCTAACCTATGAACCTATACATTGCTGCTCACAAATCACATTAATCCTGCAATGCCAAAATAAAGAGCAACAGCAGGCAGCTAGTCATTTGCCTCTACAGACAGCTCTAGCAACTTTGTTTGTGCATATCTCAGACATCCAGTTAAGTAGTCCATCTTACTTCACACAAATGCATACTAGTCAAGCAATGCCAAATACTGACTGTTTAAAATAAGCAAGCAACAAGAAGGACAATTACTTTTAACAGACAACTTCCACCCCCATCCAGCAGTTACAGTTACTTCTGTGTGCACTTCACATGATTGTAATAAAAACTGATGGTGTTGTATTGTATATCAGCTCTGACACACAAATGGCAGCCATACATTAAATCACTCCAAGTTGCTTCACACAAATCACATTAATCCTGCATAGGTTCATAGGTTCATAGGTTCATACTAGGCTATCTGCCCTAGGGCATTTATAAGCCTAGCCAGAATGTGTTTGGCTTTCGCCACCCATTTTAAATTAATTTTGCTGTGCCCTTTTTCGAGGTTAGTATACTGTGCCTCTGTCTAACAGTGACGCAGAAGTGATACCCAGGTTAAACCTACGATCTCCCATCCACTCATCAAGATTCCTCTTGAAGAGAGTCAATGAGGGACTCTGCCTAACCTGGACTGGGATTTTATTCCAGAGTGAAGGGAGCCTCTGGGTTATGAATCTGTCCCTCCAGCATGTCCTATTTATTTCAGTGCTCAGGTTCAAGTCTCTCGAGCATGTAGCTCGATGGGATTTGGATTTTCTGAGGTGCAGCATGTCCATTAATTCCAGGTTGGACATGGCTTTATACGTCAGGCACAGATCGCCCCTGAATAGGCGGTATGCCACTGAGTAGAGCTGCAGTTTCTTTAACCGGGCAGCATATGGCATCTGTTTGAGCCCTTTGATCCTCTTGGTGAGGTACTTTTGGGGTCTTTCCAGTTGCTGCAGGTGTCTGGTAAGGTACATCCCAAAAGGGGCATTGTACTCAATAATGGGCCTGATGAGGGATGAGTAAAGAGGTACGAAGACCTCCTCTGATCTAGATGTGAATCCCTTCATGATTAGGTGGTCTATATAAAATGTTTTTCTAACCACTTTGGCCACGTGGTTGTAAAATGAGAGACTGCTATCAACTTGGGTCCCCAGGTCACTAATTACTTCTTCTGTACTTAATGGATTACCACCTATGTGGTAATTTGTGGGCACTTTGTTTTTGCCAAAGGGGATGACTATGCACTTTTTAGCGTTTAGCTTGAGGCCATGGCTCTGGCACCAGTTGTCTGTTTCTATGAGGCCCTTTTGGAGGATGCTTGTGTCAGCTGGAGAGTCGATTATGGCGCCCAGTTTGCAGTCATCTGTGAATTTGGTCAGCCACAGTCCTTCCGTGTTGGCCTGTACCTCCGAGAAATATATACAGAACAAGAGAGGTCCCAGGACTGAGCCTTGTGGGATGCCACTTGTAACTGATTTTGAGTCTGACATGGCTCCAGCAATTCTAACCATGTGGGTTCTGTCCTTGAGCCAGTTTGCAACCCATCTAGTGACATAGGGGTTTATATTTAAGCTGGTGAGCTTATCTATAATGCCCGAGTGGGGTATTGTATCGAAGGCTTTTGCGAGGTTCAGGTAGGCTGTGTGGACCACCTTCCCCTCATCAATGGCCTTGGTGACTGTTTCAAAGAAATCAACCAGGTTTAAGAGGCAGGATCTGCCCTTAACAAAGCCGAACTGGGTAGGATCCAGTGTCTGTAGGTCCCCAATATCTTTATTTATGAGGTCCATGATGATCCTTTCCATAGCTTTGCAGACCAAGCTAGTCAGGCTTATAGGGCGATAGTTTCCAGGATCCATTGAGGCACCACCTTTGTGGAGAGGGACCACTGTTGCTGTAAGCCACTCTTTGGGTACATACCCTGTAGTAAGGCTGAGACTGAACAGTAGTTTTATGTTTGGGTTTAGCTGTTCTTGGAGTTCATGCAGGACGCAGCCCAGGACACCGTCTGGTCCCATTGATGTTGTGTTTTTTGCTTTGGAGAGGGCGGCTCTTACCTGAGCATCTGAGATGTCAGGGGGGCAGCACTCTGCTGGGATAGATATTTGCCCTTTTGGTGGGGATGGGGGGGAGAAGTTTGCGCTGAACCTGTCAGCTAGGATGTTGGCAATGTCTGTGGGTTCGGTGTATTTTTTGCCATTTTGGACTAATTCTGAGCATATCTGGGAATTCCCACCCAGGTTCCTAACATAACTAAAGAAAGCCTTGTGATTATCCTTAGTGTTCTGTGCAATTTTTCTCTCAAAGCTGGCCTTAGACGATTTTATGAGTGCCCGTAGTTTTTTGCTAATACTGATCAGAGATGCCTTCCCTTTCTGGGATTTTGCTCTATCATGTAGTAGCTTCCTCCTTCTATTGTATAGTTTGTTTATGGCTGGGGTCCACCAGACAGGACGTCTGCCTTTGGAGGATTGGGTCTTGGTTTTATTTGGGATTGCATGATCCATGCATTCCTGAAGGTGTTCATAGAATGCATTTATAAAGGATTCTGCAGTCTGGGCCGTATTTTCCACAGGCCCGGGGGCTTTGAAGGATTCCACCTCGGTTTTGAGGAGTGTGAAATTTGCTTTAGAGAAGTTTTTCACTGTGGTTTTCTGGGCAGGAGGTGGGGTCGGGATGTGAATATCCAGTGAGATTAGTTTATGGTCTGATCTTACCAGTGAGGGATACACTTCTGGTCTGGAGCATAGAGTCCCTATGTTGGTGATGATCAGGTCCAGTATGTTTTCCCCTCTTGTGGGAGTGGTAACAAGTTGTTCCATAGCATTTGAGTTTATAAATTCTAGGAACCTTTGGGCTAGGGTGTTGGAGCTAGAGTAATGCTCCCAGTCTATGTTTGGGTAGTTGAAGTCGCCCAATATAATGGTGTTTGGAGAGACCTTCATATTTTCCAGTGTTCTCAGGAAGGCCGAGTGGGGTTCCTGGGTTTGGGAGGGAGGTCTGTAGCAGGCTATAAACTGGAAGGCAGTTTTACCCACTGTTAGTTGCACATGGATAGTCTCTGATGCTTCGTGCTATGCCACCAACCTGGAGGTGTGGGTATCTTTGACGAATATTGATACTCCCCCTCCTTTTGTGGTTCAGTCCAAGTTTTGGGGCCAAAAGCATGGTATGAGGTATAACCTGGTAGTGCTGGGGTGCTCTCGGAAGCCTTGATCCAGGTTTCTGTTACTGCACAGATATCGATGTTCTCCATGCTAAGGAGAGTTTTGAGTGCGTGCATCTTGAGGATTAGACTTCTGGCGTTGAGTAGCATTACTCTTAGTTTCTTTTCCCTTGTGATACCTATGGAGGTGAGTTTGTCTTTTGAGCCTTGCCTAAAAAAGGCACTATGGGGGTAGCAAGAGCCTTAGCCAATATCCGAAAGCCCAGGGATGACAGATGCAAGCCGTCCCTAGCGAAGCACCGTGGCTTGTTGACCATGTCATCCCAGGCTGACAGGCATTGGATCCCCTTTGAATGACACCAATACTTAAGCCAATTATTGAAATTGATCATCTTGTCTTCATATTGTGGCATCATTCTTGGTGAGGGTAAGATGCTACTCAAGGTCAGGGTCATACCGGCCTGGGCCACATGCTCAGAGAGCTCCTGTATGTCTCTTTTCATGTAGTCCAGGGAGGTACATCTCAGGTCATTCACACCAGCATGGACAATGACTGAGTCATATTTGTCCTTGCCTTGGAGTGACCTGAGTGCTTGTGTTATGTGGAGGATCCTAGAGCCCGACAGGCAGCTCACCATGACCTTCTCCTTGTTCAGCCTGGTGAGCGGGACGTCAGTGTGCTTTACGATAGAGTCACCTATTACAAGTGTATCAGGTGTGTTGTTTAGCCTTAAGGGCTGTGACTGTTCGGTACACTGGCTTTGTGAGCTAAGTGTTGTATGTGTTTTGTTTTGGGGTAGCGGTTGCTTGGGTGTCTGCTTTGGAGGTCTCTGCTGCTTAGGCAGATTTTTATTTAGAGCCTCCGAGTATGTTTTTGTGTGTTTATGTGTTTGGTTTGCTGTCGTGGTAGGTCTATGTGAGACTGGAATTGTAGTGAGTGTGGTTTCCTTCTCCTCCTGACTGTTTACGCCAGTACTGAGTTGAGAGAGCTTAGCCTCCAGTTTGGCTATATGGATACATCTCTCACATGTGTTGGAATTTGTTGGGAGGAGGAGAGGGTTGTCTGCGAACATGAGGCAGTTGTAACATTGCCTCAAGATTCCCAGATTCACCAGCTGGACCGGAGAGGAGATTGACAACTGACCTTTGGACATGCTAGAATAGTATTGGGAATTCCTTTATAATTGAAAAAAAAGGGCCAATGGGGAAAAAGGTACTCAAGGGGAGTTTGTGAGGGTGTAATGCTTTTAATTTTTTAGTGCTGACTTATATAATTGCTTTAGTGAGCAAGTGCCAGGTAACTTAAATGCAATGTGTTACAGGTAACTTAAATGCAAAAACGACAAACAGTAACTTTCTTTTAAGTGAAACAAGGAAATAAGTACAGTAAGCAATGCAGATATCACTAGGGATTCACAGAAGTGCTGAAAAGCCGCGTTTTAGGTGGTTCATAGGTTCATAGGTTTATACTAGGCTATCTGCCCTAAGGCATTTATAAGCCTAGCCCAAATTTTTGTGGCTTACGCCACCCCTTATATGAAAAAATACTGTGCCCATTAGTTTGTTGTGCCTCTGTCCAGCAGTGACACAGAGATGATTCCCGGGATAAACCTACGATCTCCCATCCACAGGTCAAGATTTCTCTTGAACAGAGCCAGCGAGGTGCTCTGCCTCACATGGACCGGGATTTTATTCCACAGCATAGGGAGTCTCTGAGTGATAAATCTATCCCTCCAGCACATCCTATTTATATCCATGCTAAGGTTTAAGTCGCTTGCTCTAGTGGTTTTGGTGGATTTGGATTTTTTGAGGTGGAGCATGTCCATTATTTCCGGGTTGGACATGGCCTTGTATGTCAGGCACATGTCACCTCTGAGCAGATGGTATGCAACTGAATAGAGCTGGAGTTTCTTCAATCTGGCAGCATATGACAGATTTTGGAGTCCCTTTATCCTTTTGGTGAGGAACTTTTGGGGTCTCTCCAATTGCTGCAGATGTCGGGTGCGATACATCCCGAATGGGGCATTGTACTCAATCATTGGTCTGATAAGTGAAGAGTACAGGGAACAATGACTTCACTAGATCTGGATGTGAATCCTTCATGATCAGGTGGGCAATGTAGAAGGTCTTTCTAACCACTTTAACAACGTGAGTGTCAAAAGAAAGGCCACTGTCAACCTGGGTCCCAGGTCCCTGATAACCTCTTCTGTGCTTAGTGGATTGCCACCTATATGGTAGCTTGGGGTTACCTTGTTTTTCCCGAAGGGTATGACTATACATTTTTTGGTGTTTAACTTCAGGCCATGGCTCTGGCACCAGCTATCTGTTTCCGTGAGTCCCTTCTGAAGGATATCCGTGTCCAATGCACTTTCCACTATGGCGCCCAGTTTGCAGTCGTCTGCAAACTTTGTCAGCCAAAGTCCTCCCATGTTGGCCTGTACTTCTGAGAAGTAGATGCCGAACAATAGGGGGCCAAGGACCGAGCCCTGTGGGACACTGCTTGTGACCGGCTTGGAGTCTGACATAGCGCCAGCAACTCTAACCCTGTGGGTTCTGTCCTTAAGCCAGTTTGCAACCCATCTTGTGACATATGGGTTTACATTTAAGCTGGTAGTTTTTCTACAATACCCGAGTGGGGTATTGTGTGAAAACCTTTGCAAGGTCGAGGTAGGCTGTATGGACTGCCTTTCCTCATCAATGGCCTTGGTGACTGTTTCGAAGAAGTCGACCAAGTTCAAAAGGCATGATCTGCCCTTGACGAAGCCAAACTGGGTCGGGTCCAATGTCTGCAAGTCCCTATATCTTTGTTTATGAGCTCCATTATGATCCTCTCCATAGCTTTGCAGACTAGACTTGTTAAGCTTATGGGCGGTAATTACCAGGGTCCGTAGAGGCACCGCCTTTGTGGAGTGGGACCACAGTTGCCGTGACGCCACTCCTTGGGCACATATCCTGTGGTAAGGCTGAGATTAAACAGCTGCCTTATGCGGGTTTAATTCCTCATTTAGCTTGTGTAGTACACAGCCGGGGACACCATCCGGTCCCATTGATGCTGTGTTTTTAGCTTTAGAGAGAGCAGCTTTCATCTGTGCATTTGAGATGTCTGGGAGGCTACACTCTGTTGGGATAGTTATCTCTCTTTAGGGGAGAGGGGTGAAGTTTGCACTGAACCTGTCTGCCAGTATGTTGGCAATGTCTGTGGGTTCAGTGATTTTTGTATCATTTTGGACTAATTCTGAGCATATCTGGGAGTTTCCACCCAGGTTCCTAACATAGCTGAAAAAGGCCTTATGATTGTCCTTTGAATCCATGGCAATTTTTCTCTCAAAATTGGCCTTAGTTGATTTTATGAGTGCTCGTATTTTTTACTAATAATGATCAGGGGTGACTTCCCTTTTATGGATTTTGTTCTATCATGTAATAGCTTTCTCCTCTTATTGTAAAGTTTGTTAATGGCTGGGGTCCACCAGACTGGATGTTTGCCCTTTGTGGAAAGAGTCTTGGTTTTATTTGGGATTGCCTGATCCATGCAGTCCTGGAGGTGTTCATAGAAGGCATTTGTAAGGGCTTCTGCAGCTTGGGTTGTGGTTTCCACTGGCTCAGGGGCCTTGAAGGATACCACACCAGTCTTGAGTAGTGTGAAGTTTGCTTTAGAAAAGTTCTTCACTGTGGTCTTTTTTGTTTGGGGTGGGGGCGGGATTAAAGTGTATTAATTCTGGTGTATTAATTCTGGTTTAATTCTGATTAAAGTGTATTAATTCTGGTGTATTAATTCTGGTATTAGTGTTTCAGGGAAATAACAAGCAAACAAACAACAAGCATACAAACAAAGCTAGATTCAGCAGGCCTGAATCTAGTCTATGCTACAGCAAACAAGGTGTACCAATTTCAGTAAGAAACAGTTGAAATATGCAGGCACTATAAGCCTTTAACCAGAAATTCCCAGCTCAGAAGGGCAGAGTCCAGCCTCTCCTCCGACAAGAGTGCAGACCACGAACCTTCTTAATGTAAAATAACTGGCCTGAAGCCCAAGTGCTTAAACCAGAACTAATACACTTTTAGAATAACAGACACTGAGCCCTCAATCAGCAGTTCCCAACTTAGAAGGATGTAAGCTACCTGTCCTGCCACCACAGTGCAGGCCACAAACCTTCCTAATGTAAAACAACTGGTCTGAAGCCCAAGTGCTTAATCCAAAAGACTTAGAATGATAGCTACACTTTAATCAAGTTACTACCAAGTAGTAGTAAATACAATTGAATACTTTAAAGAATGCCTGGATTAGTGCTCAAGTTATACAAACAAAGCTAGATTCAGCAGACCTGGATCTAGTCTATGCTATAGCAAACAAGGTGTACCAATTTCAGTAAGAAGCAGTTCAAATATGCAGGCACTATAAGCCTTTAGCCAAAAATTCCCAGCTCAGAAGGGCAGAGTCCAGCCTCTCCTCCCACAAGAGTGCAGACCATGAACACTTTTAATGTAAAATAACTGGCCTGAAGCCCAAGTGCTTAAACCAGAATTAATACACTTTTAGAATAACAGACACTGAGCCCTCAATCAGCAGTTCCCAACTTAGAAGGATGTAAACTACCTGTTCTGCCACTACAGTGCAGACCACAAACCTTCTTTATGTAAAACAACTGGTCTGAAGCCCAAGTGCTTAAACTAAAACGCTTAGAATGAGTTACACCAAGCAGTAATAAATACAACTGAGTACTTTTAAGATGATGCAAAAGCAAAATAAAGTAGGAAGAAACACAAATACAGTAAAAGCAGAATTTTTTTTTTTCTTCAGAAAAGTTGCAAAAACAGTAGTAAAAACAATTCACATGCAGTGCAAGCTGGCACACTTGAATATGTAGCAATATTAGTCCACACACAGTTTGAAAAAATGTAATTAAATTAAAAAGGACTAAAAGCAAGTGCAGAAAGGGTTTATTAGGTAGAATGCGGTAAAGAGATGGGACTGGGGGAGTGTCCTAGATCAAATCTACAGTGGGGCGGGCACTGCAAAAGCCACCAAATTTAAACTACAACCAAGAACAAGGAGGGGGGTGGGGAAGACAGTTTCAACAGAGACAGATATGAGGAATCACAGTGCAAATTATAACCAAAAAATATATACTGATATCTGTATATTTGCAGAACAGTAAGACAACAGATATCTAAATAACAATTAATGCATATTAGTCCTGTAAGTCCAGACAGTGATTGGTTAAACTTGAAAAGACAACAAGAGGGTCACTTACTGTCTACAGACAGCTTCCACATCCAACCAGCAGTTATAGCTACTTCTGTGTGCACTTGAGATGACTGATTGTAATTAAAAATTATAGTCATGATTGTAATAAAAATTATGGCCATGTATTGTATTTCAGCTTTGTTCCATAGAAACAGTAGCCACACATTAAAGTATCCAAGGTTGCTTCAAGCAAATCACAGTAATCCCGCAAAGTCAGAATATAGAGGAAAAAGCAGGTATTAGTCATATTCCCTGTGAATTTGAAAATTACTCATCTATGATTTGCCTGATGGACAACAGTATAAATTATATATCACTAACAGCTGCATTTCAGTGATCATTGGGCTTTTCACTGCTGTGCAACCATGAATCTGGTATATATAAGCTAGGAGGGGTATGAGATGATCTCCTCCCATGTGGCTTTCAGCAATATTTTTTGTGGTTTTGTCCACTGAACAAATGTCGCTGATTGTATAATCATGTATCCTATTCCTCCACATGCAGACAGACCAGCTTTTTATATGTTCCTCTACTTTACTTAGTTAACATAACAAAATGCTTTGCATCACAAAGCATTTTCTGAGGAATACGAAGGATGGGACTCCAATGTCTGGCATTTTAACTAACTGTAATCCTCAGTGGTTTACTAGAAAATCCATAAAAATTATGTGAGACAGGACAAGCATATCAGAAGAAAATAGGGATGTCTGCAAAGGTGAAGACCCTAAACATTATGCCAGCTGGTCTCAGTGTTGTGTTTCATTACTGGGACTGCCTCTTTAAAAGATTCTAACCTATGAACCTATACATTGCTACTCACAAATCACATTAATCGTGCAATGCCAAAATAAAGAGCAAAGAAAATCAAAGCGGTGTGAAAAATAACACGAGTCATTGAAATGGACTCACGCTTTCAGAGTATAATTTGACAGGTCTGCTGAGAACTACGACTAGCCAGCCATCCAAAATATTTGGCTCCTTGCCATTAACATTATTTAAAAAATATCTCTTGCTATTGCCAGTAGCAAAGCTTTTTCTTTGCACAGTGGAGATTTCCTGCAGTTTCAAATTTGCTGATTTCTTTATACATCCCACCCAAAATCTACCTGATTAATTTTCAAGGTAGATCATGGGTGGGATGGAGCAGGTAGCCAACAGACTAAATTGTTAAGTTGACCATACTAGGCATTACTGCTGCTGTACCTTTGAAAATGAGGAATGCTTTCTCTTTATCAATTTATTTATTTATTTTTGAAGTAAAGTAACACCACATTTCTTTATTTTAATAAAATGCATAAATAAATACCTTAAAAGTAACCCTACCAGTACAAAAAAAGCAGCTCCCTAGATGGCTGCTGAGTTTGCCTGTGCATAAAGCTGTCCATAACTGAAGTAACTATGTCACCCATTTTACAGTAATCGGAAGATTAATTGATAGATTTTTCCCCACTTTTATAGCTCAAAAAAAAGTGGACCAAGAATAGAGCTCGATGGGGTACCACTGGTAAACATTGTCAGGACAGAAAGGTAAGTCCCCTTCCCAGTTTGACTTGTGTTCTGCTGCCTACCCAGTGTTTGTTGTTGAATTACATATCAGTTGACATACGATGCTTTAGACTTCTCATTTATTCCCTTCTGTGGGATAGAGCTACATACCTTAGCAAGATCCAGATAAGCAGTATCCACTGTCAGCCCATCATCAAGTGCCTCTGTTACTGTTGAAACAGTGCCACAAGATTCAAAAGTCAAGATCTGCTCTCAACAAACTCACACCATTCCATATCTAACACATGTATGTCCACAATCTTACTTTGGGTGATCTCAGTTATGAGTCTTTCTATGATTTTATGTACACTTCATAGGCTGATGAGTCTAAAATTGTTTTGGTTTGATGTTATGCTCCACCCACTTTGTGATTTTTACCAGTATACCCTGTTAGCCATAGGTCATGGACATGTCCACATGTTAACATTTCATTTAACATGATAGAGAGAATTCAGTCAGGTTTCTCCTGATTCCGAAAAGAAAACCATTGGGTAGTTGGCATGGTTCCAAGGAATGTAAGTTTTTAATTTCACTTGTGGCAAAAGAAAACATGGCTATAGCTATATAAGAAAATATCTTCACTTGACTATACAACACTCTGCATTTTATTTGCTTTTTATTAAGTTTATACAATATTTTTCTGTAAGCCTAATTGCTAAAGATGTGAGTAAACCAAATATAGAAGTTCATGGGAAGAATACAAAAGTAGCACTGATCACTGAAATTGCTACACCCACTGATTACAGTGACTTTTGTACAGTGAGTCACAGTCATAAATACCAGGATTCACAAGCAGAAACTAGAAAAATATGAAAGAAAGATACCCAAACAGTTCCAATAGCAATAGGAGCAATAGATATAATGAAAAATAGTTTACAATTGTACTTAAATATGCTAGCAATGTATGTAACCCAGTATGAATTACAGAAGGGCATATTTCTAGGTAAATTGTGGGTGCTGAGAAGAGCACTCTTGATTAACATCAAAAACTAAAACAATACTAAGTTCATGAACTGTGATTGTACTGTGACGTAGGAATGGGGTCTGTTCTCATCATGGAATTAGAAACCCAAAACTCTTAGAGAAAGTAAACTAAGAAAGATCTGCTAGCGAGGTCATTGTTCCTTGATTTTAATGCTGGGTGTACACATACATACACAGATATACATACAAATATGCACTTAAATTTCAGTGTAGGGTTTTAAGGCTGAGGATAAGCCAATAACATGCTGGGCTACATTAGGTGCAGAGCCAATGAATGTGGGCATCATTCTTCCACTGCATGCGGTATAGGTAATGCCACGTTTGAACAGCATACAGAACAGAAAACTAATTTGGGGTACTGACAAGGGCTGCTGACATAGTGAGGAGAGTGCAAATGGAAATGGAAGAAATGCTGCAAGCTCAATGCATATAAATAATAAGAGGGAAGAAAAAAATGATGCTCATTATATGGACTTATCATATTTATAGGAGTCAGATGGGTATTGCACATCCATAAAGAAAGAATGGAGAGTCATGCACGACAGTGGAAATAAGGAAGGTTCAGTTTAGAATAAACTAAGTTCCAGCCTTTTTTGCTAAAGGAGATAAACAAAGGATGTTGAGAATTCTGTAATCTTACTAGAGACAATAGCAGACCTTTGATGAGCAAATAAATTGAAAGATGCATCAGATACATTTCTATTTGTGGACATGTTTGGGGAGGTTGCAGTTGCCTAGGGGCTAGCTGCAACAATCTGGCATATTTCATATATATATATGATCTTATTTTATAAGACTTATTGTGGATTTTGATACAGCATGTTTCCACTAGTCTCCCAAATCTCATACTAAAATGTAGTAGCTCTACACAAACATGATGAATTCTTCAGAAGCAAGTAACATACATATTATATAATATTTACCTATAAACATAACTCATACTAACATAAGCAACACAATTGATAATTTAGAGCAAAACTGCTCTTGGTTAGGGTTTTTTCTGTGTGTTTAAGTCAACTCTTATGCTTCTTGGCCCATTAGGCAAGGCATGAATGTATGAAGTAACAGCATTAGCCTATGTTAATTTAATGTATTCAGTAACTGCATATAATTGAATTATTAAGACATTGGAACATGCATGGGGCTTTATTAAAACAGTTGGTGTACCTGAACCATGATGTGTTTTGAAATGCTTTCTAACTTTTCAGTGTGAGTTAATCGAATTACAGATAGAAGGAATTCTTGCAATTTTATGATTGTCTTATACAGCATTCTTAATTGATGATTACTATTTAAAATAGAGAGGCAGCGGTGGTGCGACATGCAGGTAGGTGTGAGCGTGAATGGGCGTACCTTCTTTGAATGTTGAGCGTCGGGCTGGCAACTCAGCACCGTAAAAATCCACTGCCAATCATTAGCAGATTGGAGTTCCGCTGCGGCGACCCCTAACCGGGAAAAGCGGAAAGAAGATTTATTTTATTTAAAACAGTTATTTAACTTTATTAGCACCTTCACCATGGATTATCTAAAATATGACCCCAACTTTTGAACAGTTCACAGAAGAAATATCCATAGCAAGAAAGTGTTTTCACACTAATGGTTTGATGACTGTATTAGCTTGTGAAACAGCACTACTGACTTCTAAAAGGAACACTTATGTATCTAATAACTGTGGTGACGACCACTGAATTATATCAGGTAACATAAAAATATAGAACTTTAAGTGCCTGCAATGTTTAATTTGTGACTCTTCTGTAGCAATTACTAAATGCTGGAAATGTGACATTGATAACATTAGATGTTTTTATGATGACCGTAAAATGAGACTGTAACAGATCCCTTGAATATTTGGTTTATCAGCAGTCATACAGTGCAGAAAATCAAAGAGGTGTGAAAAATGATATGAGTCACTGAAATGGATTAATGCTTTCAGAGTATAATTTGACAGGTCTACTCATCTTAAATATATGCTGTTAGTTTTCATGCCTGAATTTTCAAGCACGTATTTGCAATGCATGATTGGTTTAGGCAATTGAAACTGCCAGCAGATACAATCAAACCTGTATTAACTGTTTTGAAATTCAATCTTAAATGTTTTTGATTCAGTTTTAGTCTCTACAAAGAAGATCATATCACAATTGCTAGGCAGCTATTGCAGTTTCACTGTCCACAACACTGTTTAGATCACAGTTTGAAAAAAATATACATATTTGTTAATAGGAATAGAACTCAAGTACCAAGGTTACCCTCCCTGAACTGTAACTCTCTGATAAAAAGGGATTCATTTCTGTGAATCTTGTGTGGGCTGTACACTGTTCTAGCATAAATTCTTTGCATATGTTTGTCCCCCATGCACGCCAACCATCTAGCTATCTCTTTGGCAATATCCCTTCATTCTCTGTGGCAGTTGGTGCCTTTGTAATACACTCCTTTTACACATCAAACAAAATGATACACTAGCTACTTTCAAAACTGGACTTGGCAATAGGATGGGAGACCATAAAGTCTTGCCTGAGTTATGTGGAAATAATCTTCTTACCAGGGTTAACTGAAATTCTCATGATATTATGGAATGCTGTGGCTAAGCCTTTCTGATGGCCTTTTGGCCTTAGGCTTAGTAAGAACCTCTAAACCTATGAATTTGTGCAAGTGGAAATCCCTATCTATAGTTAATTACATATTTTTGATTTTATTACATGTTATAAGAGCTAAGTGAGCTACATTAATTTCCAGTCACAGGTTGACAAGGTGTTGTAGTTTTAACTGTCCTCTTAGTCTGGACAAACCCATTTAGTAGTGTTCTTGTAAACGACCTTGGCTGATTTATTTTTCTCCATTAGTTGTCCTTTGGCCAGATGCATTAATAGGTCAATTCTATGCAACAATATTTGTTATATTTACTTTAACCCATGGAAGGTAGGATATTATGCTGGGGATTAACTGATGTTTATTGAGCACATATATCTGTAAAATGACTTTTCACTAACAAAAGCAGGACACAGCAACTCAGCACAGAATTTTTTTACAGCTGACTAGTACAGAAATTATACACAATCTTGTATATATTTTGTATAATATTTTGCTTAAACACAGTTGTTCAGAAGGTTATTTAAAGGCTAGTACAGCCCAAGATTGAAATACTGCTATAGATTTCATGCACTGTATAGACAGTTTTTGCAACTACACTTTTAGAAAAAAAGTTGTATACGCAGTATTGTACGTTTGCTTATGAGATTAGCAGTCCCAAATTGAAAGTTTGAGATTCATGTATTAGAATTAATATCTAAATTTGGTAATGAACACATACCAGCTTTAAGCACCCAGTCTGGTAACAGTAATGACAATATCCATTTTGTAACATGATGGACCCAAACCATCCTCATTGGCTGGATCAATGTTGCATTTATAATTACATGTTTACTTGAAGCACTTAATGTAAGGACAAGTCAAACAGAACACATTTTAATAGTTTATACAATAGACATATTTAGTTCATTGACTTATTAAATGATTTTTGCCAAACCTTTGAATGTCTTGACATTTAGCCAATAGGTGGCAGTAGAGCAGGGATTTTTTTATTTTTTTTATTTTTATTTTATTTTATTTTATTTTTTTAAGTACACTATATTATGCAGCTTTCAAATGGAAAATAACTATAAAATTCAGCCAGATATCCACTAAATGCTTTCCTGTAGATGTGGACCAAACTGTCATTAAAAAATATACACAATCTTGTATATATCCCTCATTGGCTGCCCAGATTTTCACAGAATGTCCAGATTTTTGCCTCATATTTTTGGTCCATTCTTTATAAAATTTGTGGTCTTCTGGTAAATCACTGATGACAACCTTTCAACTAACATACTTCCTTCTACCACTATCATCGTCTGATCTACCTACCCTCCCTCCTTCCTTCTCCTAGTCCTTCCTTCCTTCTTGTCAATCATCTACAGATTCCCTTATCCTACTTCTTCCCTCACCCTCCTTCCTACTATCTATACACCTCCTCTCTCCTCTCCTTCTCTGAAATTGTTACTGATTAAGTTCTTCAAACACTAACCTACTCTCTGTTGTCACCTTTCTCGATGTATTATCGTCCAAACAGAATGTGCCGTACCCTAGAATTACCATATATGTTTTTTTTTTTTGCTTATTCAAACATGTATGTACAACAATCTTATGCTTGTCAATGTTAAAATACTTAGTGGTTTTAGACTTTTATGCCAGTTTGTATAACATTAGCTTATTTTTACTGTATTATGGTGCTTTTCACCCCAGGACTCTGCTGAAAAAGGGCTATGGCTCAGTCAGACATACCCGGTCAACAAATGTAAAATAAATAAATAAAATAAATAAATAAAGTACTCAGTGGATCGAGTCAGGGCACCACGGTGGTGCAGCGGTTAGCATTGTCACCTCACAGCAAGAGGTTCTCCAGTTCTATTCTCGGCTGGGGTGCTATCTGTGTGGAGTCTGCATGTCCTCCCTATGGTTGCGTGGGTTTCCTCTGGGTGCTACGGTTTCGTCCCACATGCCAAAGACATACAGTAGGTGGATTAGACACTCTAAATTGGCCCTAGGTGTGTGTGTGTGTGTGCATGTGTGGGCCTTCTGTGGAAGGTTGGGTGCCGGGCTGGCAACTCGACACTGTAAAACTCCACTGCCAATCATGAGCAGACAGATGATCCACTGTGGCAACCCCTAACCGGGAAAAGCTGAAAGAAGAAGAAGAAGTGGATCCAGTCACAGAGATAACAGAGCAGGTATTTCAATTAAAAATGGCAGTTACTGTGAAATGTGCTAGTACATCCTCTGTGACCTTTTTAGGCTTAGTACCATACCTCTCAACTGCACAGATTTTTACAGAATGTCCAGATTTTCGCCTCATTTTTTTTGGTCCATTCTTTATAAAATTTGTGGTCTTCTGGCAAATCACTGATGATTGAAGCCAATAAGTAATAACATACAGTGGATATAAAAAGTGTACACACCCCAGTTAAAATGCCAGGTTTTTGTGATATAAAAAAAATGAGACCACAATAAATCATTTCAAAACTTTTCCCACCTTTAATGTGAACTATAACCTGTACAATTCAATTGAAAAACAAACAAATCTGTTAGGGGAAAAATATAAAAATATAAAAAATGTACAATAAGCTAGTTGCATAAGTGTGCACACTCCTACACTAATACTTTGTTGAAGCACCTTTTGATTTAATTACAACATTCAGTCTTCGTGGGTACACACCTGCCATCAATTAAAGAGACTCTGATTAACCCCAAATAAAGTTCAGCTGTCCTAGTAGGATTTTCCTGACATTTACTCAGTTGCCTGCTACAGCAAAAGCCATGGTTCGCAGAGAGCTTACAAAGCATCAAAGGGATCTCATTGTTGAAAGGTATCAGTCAGGAGAAGGGTACAAAAAAAATTCCACAGCATTGGACATAACATGGAATATAGTGAAGACAGTCATCAAAAAGTGGAGAAAATATGGGACAATGGTGACCTTGCAAAGAACCGGACGTCCCTCCAAAATTGATGTAAAGACAAGATGAAAAGTGGTCAGGGAGGCTGCCAAGAGACCTACAGCAACACTGAAAGAGCTGCAGGAATTTCTGGCAAGTACTGGCTGTGTACTACTTGTGACAACAATCTCCCATATTCTCCATATGTCTGGACTATGGGGTAGAGTTGCAAGATGGAAGCCTTTTCTTACACAGAAAAATATCCAGGCCCAGCTAAAATTTTCAAAACAATAAATCAAGTTTCCTGAAAGCATGTGGGAAAATGTGTTACGGTCTGATGAGACCAAGGTTGAACTTTTTGGCCACAATTCCACAAGGTACATTTGGCACAAAAACACTTTGCATCATCAAAAGAACACCACCCCTATGGTGAAGTATGGTGGTAGCAATATCATGCTTTGGGGTTGCTTTTCTTCACCTGGAACTGAGGCTTTAGTCAAGGTGGAGGGAATTATGAACAGTTCCAAATACCAGTCACTTTTGGCCCATAACCTCCAAGCGTCTGCTAGAAAGATGAAGATGAAGAGGAATTTCACCTTTCAACACGACAATGACCCCAAGTACACATCCAAATCAACAAAATAATGGCTTCCCCAGAAGAAAATTAAAGTTTTGGAATGGCCCAGCCTGAGCCCAGAATTAAATCCAATAAAAAAATCTGTGAGGTGACGTGAAGAGGGTTGCGCACAAGAGATGCCCTTGCAATCTGACAGATTTGGAGCACTTTTGCAAGGAAGAGTGGGCAAATATTGTCAAATCAAGATATGACATGCTGCTAGATTCCTACCGAAGAAGACTGAATGCTGTAATTAAACTAAAAGGTGCTTCAACAAAGTATTAGTGTAAGGGTGTGCACATGTATGCAACCAGATTTTTATTCTTTATATTTTTCTCCTAAAAGATTTGTTAGTTTTTCAATTGAATTGTATATGTTATAGGTCACATTAAAGGTGGGAATAGTTTTGAAATTATTTATTGTGGTCTCATTTTTTTTATATCACAAAAACCTGGCATTTTAACAGGGGTGTGTACACCTTTTATATCCACTGTACATTTGTTTCAAACTTCACATCCTTCAGAAAACTCATTCTAACACAGATTCTGTTATTCTTGCAAATTTCTAAATTTATATGAGCAATATTTGAAATCTGTCCCTATTTCTGGTCTTTGTCCCCCCCCCCCATTTATTTTAGGCTTTATCCAGATTTCTTGCCCTAAGAGGTTGAGAGGTATGCTTAGTAGTGTATGTAATCTGTGCTCTGATATATGTGAGATACAGCATTTAAGCAAATATTTCATGGAGCATACCTTACATGTTACATGAGCTAACACTAAATGGATATTTGAGTTAACTGTGACATTTGGCTTAACATTTTCAAGGCAACACAGTACTAACGGCAAACATGTTGTCTAAGCCAAAAGCACAGTTTACTTGTCTCAGTATATTGTAACTATATACTGAGTATTTCAAGATTATCAACCACATTTGCATTATAGTTTAAGCATTGATTAAAAATCTGATATTTTCTAGTTTAGTCAGGTTTCATGCAATCAGAAATAACGAAGCATAATGCTGCTATATAGCTTTCATGACTCTAAGCTTTTTGTCTCATGACACCATAGTGACATATTAGGAAAGGTAATCATGGATATCCATCTGTTTACATCATTTAATATCAATCTGTTAATTTAGGTCTCACTTTGGAGGGAACTGACCTATACTATAACAGCTCGCCCTGCGTGAAACAGCTTTTGCATTTTTTAATCTTTTGAAATTTTCATATTTGCATACTGTTATATGCATACATCCTCTGTGTTTTATAAAGCTATTAACTTATCTCATCTAAAAGAAGTATTGATTTGCATTACTCAGCTTGTACAGTTTCTCTAAGGGATGGAATTTTAGGCATTCATGTTGTATTACATTTTGCCAGTTTTCTTGATAAAGAACAACTTTTTAATAAAATACTATCAGCATATGGTTCTGGAAAAAGGAATTACTTGGCATAGAAAAAAACAGGAGTCCAGTGACACTGAACCCCTCAGCATACCTCTCTGAGTGCTACATTTGAGTCTCATACATTATGTTTTAGCTTTTTTGTCTCCATTAGCCACGTATTAGTTAACACCATTAGAATGATGCTTGAGGCCTAGTAGTGAGATTTTGATGTCAGTCTAATAAAGAGATACATTAGCAGAGACCTAGTCTGTCAGGTGGTACACAGGATTAAGGCTATGAGCATTTTTTATCCATTTGCCAATTGTGTGATTCTCAGAAAGCCAATTAACCAGATACTGTTTGAGGAAAACTGTGCTAGACACCTCAATGGTCTTCTAGATAACATGAGTAGTAACTATCTATGAACTTTCCCTTGCGCAGAAACTGAAATAGCTCCAATGGGCCCATTGATGTACCTTAGTTAATAAAGTCAAAGTAAAATAAAATAAATCTGTCCACTCTGGTTACATATTGTACTTTATAGAAAGAAAGAAACAAATTATTGTGTGTGTGTATATATATATTTATATATATATATATATATATATATATATATATATATATATATATATTGCAATTATCTTTGCTAAATAGGTACATTTACATGAACAGTGCGACATACTGGGAAGGCACAATTACACATGACAATTTTAATTAACATACATTTACTGCACATTTGGTTAACATTATGTAAATTATTATGAAAATGTAAAAATGCATGCAATCGCATGTTTGTCCTTTTGGTGGCACTATGACTACTTGTGAGGAAATAACAGTTGTTACATGTTTGCTTGAGTGATGAACTTTAGAAAACTTTTAACTTTTAAAATGTCCCAAGAATGAATTTCCAAGCATGGCTACTTTAGATACAGTGAGGTTTAATGCAGTCTTGGGTTGAGTTTTTAGGGAAATTATGACAGCACGATAATCAGATTTGATCAGGGATAGGGGGGTGCTTTAGCTGTGGAGCAGACTGGTTTTATATTAATGAGAAAAGGTCAAAGACATTGCATCCTCTGGTAAGAGATGGTATTAGTTGGTCAAGGGAGTTGGTATTCATAAAGTTACTGATCCACTGTGCATATTTGCTGTTTGCTGTACACAGAATGCCAAAATTATGCTTCACATTCAGGAAAAATACTACTTTGTTAAGCACCTTTCTGATGTGACAAAGATAGCAGCAAATTGTTATTAGGCACCACCATAACTCTCAGACATACTAAATTCCTCAGTATTTACTAGTTTTGAGGGCAAAATAATGGGGTGCCACAAATTCCAGTGTGACCCCTTCAATTCCCGATTTGTTTCTATATTTTTATTTACAAGTTGATGTTGAGGCTGATGTCATCACACATCACCAGCATTTCCCACAATGTCATCAACGTGAAGGGGTGTGGGTGACGACATCAGTTTTGTAAGGCAGACTGCCAGCCTGTCAGAGACTGGGATTGTGCTTACAGATGTTTAGAATGAGATTTGGATTAGAAGGCTGAGTCAACAGCATAGCAGCAAGCAGAGCTGTTTTTACCACTTAATTTCAACTTCTGCTAACTTCTGCAATGCATACTAGTTACTACAGTGAGTCTGGTCCACCTAGCACCCACCTATGTCCACACTCCCTCCCAGGACGAGAAAATGTACTTACTCCGGCGGCTCAACCTTCTGATCCAGGTTAAGCAAAAAAAAAAAAATAGCATATGTATGTGTAAATGCCTATTAGAAACTGTCTATAGACGGCAGCAATTGGGTCAAACCTCTAAAATAGTATTTGTTATCTCTTCCTATTTGCAATGCATGCATCTCTCAACCCTGTTAAACTCAGGTCTCATCCTGAAACATAACAGCAGTGAGTGCCATCCACCACAGAAAAGCAGCAGCAATCTAAAACAACTTTAAAGGCTGTCATCCACTTTGCTATGGCAGAGTGAAGTATCTAACAGCTTTCAAAGCCAATCACTCATCTGAGGGATGCTTTGATTTTGGCTGTTTTCTCAATGGCTTTCAAACCTGTAAAACACTTTGTGATCCTACACTTGTAATTAGTAGTATATTGAAGCAGCTAAAGCACCATGTGCTACAAAGAACTGTGATCAGGTCTCTGATCATAAATTGTGTTTTTAACACGGATGTCAAAATTTACCTCGCAAACTTTCATTTTTTCACTCTCAAGATAAATTTACTGACATGAATGTATCAAACACAAAACTTGATTATGATCAGGGAGCAGTAATTCTTTATGTTGTGCATGTTGATCACTTGATGGATGGGTAGTTGAAATCACTGAAAATGATCATGTTAGGTACTACAGTTAAGAATGTCAATATCTTAAGGTGACTATCATGCCAGTGGGAGATATAGCAGGGGTGCTGCAGTTCACAAAGTAATGGTAATTGTATTTGTTTATAAGTACTAGGATATCCAGCTGTTCAGGGTTATTATGTTGCTGGATTAACCATGAAGTAATAGGATTTTGGACGAAAACCAATATGTTTCATCTTGATAAACCCTGTTCCTTGCAAGAAGATCCGAACAAATGATAGGTGCTAAACCCAGGCAAAGAAAAAGTATTTTAACTACACTAGAACCAAATTTCAGTAGCTATATCGATGTGTAGGTGATTAAAGGGCATGAAGTCATGATCAGGCAGTTTCTTGCTTTTATGTCTAGTATTCAGCAATGGCAAACTGAGAAATGCCTGAAAGGCTCTTGTTACATTAGAAGGACTAGGAGACTGACTTTGCCTAAAAAGGCACTAAGGGAATAGAAGGCATCCTAGCCATGTAGAGAGAGGTTTAGGTCATCCCAATGAAGTAGATAGGAGTATGAACCATCACCACTTAAGCTGACATATACTGGATTCCCCTAGATTAATACCAATAACTGAATCAGTTGTTAAATTTAATTATTTTCTGTTTGTAGTGTGATATCATTTCTGGTGATAGAAAAATTCTGCTCAAGACTAGCAACATCCTACTCTTGTCACATGCATTGAGAACTCAGCCATGTCTCTTTTCATCTTCCTCCAGGATGAATCATCTAACATCATTCACTCCCACATGGGCAATGGCAGAGTTGTAGGCATAATTGAGATGAAAGGATCTAGTTTAGGAATAATTGTGGGGTTATTACTCCTGACCTACTTGGTTAATACTGGTCATGAGTAGAGATATGGAATGCATTGCTGATATTAGTTTTATACTGTGCATAGAGCACATGACGATTGCTAATACAGGCAACCTCACCATGACTTCAGTGAGAGGAATTGTTCACAAAGAGCTGCACTTACAAGAGCGAAAAGGCTAACTCTGTAGATGTGCCTTTTTACATTGCTAAGGCCTGTAGAATTCTAGATTCCCAGTATAGTATCTGCCAAAGTGTAGGCATAGAAAGATGTAAATATGCACATTAGGTTAGCAAAAATCCTACAATATCACCTGTGCAACCTCCATTCATCCATCCTCAACCCCTTTTTCCCATTTTGCACGTGGGGTCGGGGTGTCACTTCAGCAGTGACAATCATATTGAGCCAAGGTTTACACCACTGGGTGGCTACTAGCCCTGCCACAGTAGTTCATTCATACCACTCACTCGCACACACACTCTCACCTATGGCCAATTTAGATTGTCCAATCCACCTACTACATGTCTTTGGAATGTGGGAAGAAACCAGAGCACCAAGATAAAACCCATGTGACTGCAGGGAGGACATATAGACTCCACACAGAAGGCACCCCAGCCGAGAATCGAACCGGAGAACCTCTTGTTGTGAGGCAATAATGCTAACTGCTGCACCTCCATGGCCACCCTAACTAACCTGTGCAGCCTCCATCTATACCATAAGTAGGTTGTCAACTCACCCATCACTACATATTCACATAGTACCATTACGCATACACATACCACTACTCGAACACATAGTATGCGTCAAACACGTAAATCCACATACATAGAGGTTCTCTCAAAAAAACTTACCAAAAGGCAAGAGACCTCCAAAACACAAGTCTGCTACAGCTAACAGTTTCCACAGCACCCATGACACATACCATCACCATTGTCTCACCCACCAAGCCCATAAGGCATTACTCAAAAACCAAGTTTTCTTATCATTGGAGACACAATAGTGAGACACATGGATGTCCCACATACCAGGTTGGACAAGGAGAAAGTCATGGTCAGCTGTCTGTCTGGTGCCAGGATTTACCCAGTCATGCATGCACTCAGGTCTATCAGCAACAAGTACTGTTATGACTCTGTCATAGTTCATGTTGGTGTGAATGACCTGAGACATACCTCACTGGACTATATGAAGAGAGACATGGTGAAGCTCTCCCAGGCAGGTATGTCCCTAGCCTTGAGCAGCATACTACCCTCACCTAGAATGATGCCACAGTATAAACAAAAAATGATTGATTTCAATAATTGGCTTAGTTTTGGGTATCCTTCTAAGGGGATACAGGTCCTGTCTGCCTGGGAAGCCATGGTCGACAAACCTCGCTACTTTGCCACCTGGTACCTCTAGGCTTTCAGCTGCTGTCAAAAAGGCTCTTGCCTCCCCCATAGTGCCTTCTTAGGCAAGGTCTGAAAACCAACATTACCAAATTAACCAATCAGAACAAAAATAAGGGTCATGCTGCTAAATGCTAGGAGCTTAAACCAAAAACTGCACTCCTTGGAAACACTTCTATCATTAGAAGATGTAGATGTCCATGCAGTCATAGAAACTGGTTTAAGGCCTCAGAGAGTACTCCAGGCCTGCAAGGTTACAATGTCTTCCACACCTTTACACTGCAAAATGAATGTGTGAAAAACCAAAGGAGGTGGTGTTTCAATCTAGATTAAAGATAAATTCACCTCCCATCAAGTTAGACTGGACAACTCCATGGAGTTACTCCAGGTCCAGGTTATGTTGGGTAAGACCCCCATTCAAGTCCTAGCTAGTTATAGATCCCCCCATGCGGCATGAGACCCATGAAGCCTACTTAACCAAACTGAAGACAATCCAAATTTCACCAAACACACTGGTTATGGGGAATTTCAATTATCCTGCCTTCAACTGGGAAACCTACTCTAGCCCAAAATCACTAGTACAAAAGTTCCTTGACTTTGTGAATTCAAATTCCCTGGAGTAAATTGTCCATACCCCAACAAGAGGAACAAACATTCTAGATCTGGTCCTCACCAACATGTCAAACAGGTGCACTGCTGCAACTGTTGGACCCTCATTAGTTAAAACTGACCACAAATCAGTCACCTTCAAACTGATACTAACACCAGAACTCACAAAGGGTGAAATCAGACAAAAAAAACTTCACCAAGGCAAACTATACCCTCCTAGGTGATGGTATAAATGCATTCCAAGCCCCACCCTAAGCTGAAAATGGTAGCTAAGCCAAACCTTACACTAAAGCCCTGTACAATCACTTGCATAAGTATATAAACTTGGCTGTACCAGATAGAATTAAAGCCAGAGCCCCAAGTAAAAGCAAACTGCCATGGTGGACTTCCAGCATTAATAAACTCTACAATAAATGCAAAAAGTTGCTTTCCAAGAAAACAAAGACAAGGACCCAACAATGGAAAAGTACCCTCCTCAGCTTTAACAGACAAATAAGACAACTTGTCAAATCCTCCAAGAGCTCCTTTGACAGAAACCTAGCAAGTACTGCCAAGGATAACCATAAGGCCTTTTACAGCTATGTACATAACTTAAAGGGTAGAACCTAAGCATGTGCAGAACTGGTGGCCAGTGGTATCACACACACTGACCCACAGAGATAGCGTACCTGCTACCGGATAGGTTTGGTGAAAATTTCACTCCCTTATCCCCCCCAACTTACAACAAACCCTCCCCAAAACTTCCCCCCACCTCACATATCTGAAGAACAGGTCCTCAAAGACCTGTCCAAGGCAAAGAACACGGCCTGTAAGGGGCCAGATGACATCCCATGCAGTCTTCTAAACAGGCCAAAACATAAACTAGCATCACCACTAAGTACCCTGTTGAATCATAGCCTAACCACAGGCTTTGCTCCTGCAAAATGGAGAACAGCTACTGTTATTCCCTTCAAGAAAGGTGGCCTAGCAACAGACCCCAGGGAATTACAGACCCATAAGCCTGACCAGCCTCATCTGTAAGGCCATGTAACGTATTATTATGGACCTCATAAATAAAAACATAGGTGACCTTCTAACCCTGGATCCTACCAAATTTGGCTTCATGAAGGGCAGATTCTGCCTGTTAAATCTGGTGGATTTCTTTGAAAATGTGACCAGGGCCATTGATGAGGACAAATCTGTGCGCACAGCATACCTTGACTTGGCAAAGACTTTTGACACAATCCCACATTCAGGCATTACCAAACTGAATGTAAACCGCTTGGTTGTAAGATGGGCTGCCAAATGGCTCACAAACCAGACACACACTATCAAAGTGGGTGACTCCACATCAACCAGCAGAGCCGTTACCAGCAGGGTGCCACAGGGGTCAGTGCCAGGCTGCCTACTGTTTGGTATATACTTCTAAGAAGTTCTAGTCAAAACTAAAGGGTTGTGGCTGACCAAGTCTGCAGATGACTGCAAACTAGGTGCAATCATTGAATCCCCAAATGATGTCAGTATAGTCCAGGAGGGTCTCACACAGACCAATGACTGATATATTAGTCATGGTCTCAAACTGAATGCAAAGAAATGCATCATCATTTCTTTCAGCACAAACAATCTCCCTTCACACTATCAAGTCAACAATACCCTAAGTACCCATGAAGTGGTAAAGGACCTGAGATCACAGGTTGATTGCGACCTTAACTTTGACCACCACATATCTACCGTTGTAAGGAAAGCTTTCCACATAGCTCACTTGATTAGTAAAGGCATTGCCTCAAGAGCAAAATAAGTTATAACCCCCTATACTTGGTACTTATCAGGCCCATAATTGAGTATAACGCCCCATTCACTATGTACCATATTAAGCACCTGCAGCAATTAGATAGACCTCTGAGGTTTCTAACAAAGAAGATCAAGGGTCTCCAGCATGTGCCTTACACAGACCAACTAAAGTCCCTCTCACTATACCCCGTATTGTATAGACTTCTTAAGGGAGACTTATGTCTGGCCTACAGAGCAACCCAAAACCCAAACCTAATGAATTTACTGCATATTTACAAATCAAATGGGTCTAGGACTACCCATTCCAGGGACTTAAATATGGCTTGCAACTTAAATAAGACATGCTGGAGGCACAGTTTTATCTCCCAGTGACTACCACATCTTTGGAACAGGCTACCAATTCATGTAAAACAGAGCACTTCTATGACACTGTTCAAGAGGAACCTGGATGACTGGATGAGGCACCATAAATTCTAACTGGAGATAGTGCCCACAACCCTCCTGGACATGGACAGTCATCACTATATGCAATCTTGGGTATTGACTAGTACTTGTACTGTATTACATTGGGTTGAAATGGCTAGGCTTAAAATGACCTCTGGGTCGATAGCCTAGTAATCTCCAATAATCCTATGATCCTAAGTACTATCAAATGAGTCATGCTTGATTCCAACAACAAACTATAAAGTGCAAAAAATGAGATAACATGGCCCTAAACAGATTGAAAAATGTAAGACAATGAAGTGGCAGAACTCCTAAAGGGATTTTGATGATACTGTGTCTGCAGATAAACTGATTTAATACAGTGGTAATGCTCATTAATTTTCTTGAATACATATGCCTTCTTTGCTTTTAATGATCTATTAAGGAGGAAGAGTTATATATTGTGTGGGATGAACTCTGCATAACCTTTATGGAGTGTGAAAAGCACTCTTTTCAAGTAAGTCAGTGAGCTTGGAGTTGCGAATAGTTAACAAGCTGTAGAGGTAAAGTCCCTCTATTTGGATGGAGGGGACTATGACCCCACTTAAACAAATTATTTCAATTTCATATGAATTTAGTCTTTCAATATGAATAGAATTTAAGACTCCTGACATTTATGATCTTGACATGGAACCAGAGATGGCAGTTATGATGAGGGGTATATAATATGAGTATCAGAAGTAATGTTCTACAAAACTGTTGACATCTCTTTGAAGATAGTTATTTAACTCCACATTGTGCACTGAACATATCCCTATGAAATACACATACATATGCCTGAAAGACAAGTGAAACTTGCACCATGGTTTGCATTAAAAAAGGTTTCTGGAGCAATAATTGATTGTATATTGGGTACTTTCCAGTAAAGAAATTAAATAATGGTATAACTCGATATATTATGTTAAACAGTTCACAATTAAATACAAGCATTGAAAAATAATAGATATTCTGACAAGTTATAGCTAGAGTCATAATGGTGGTGGTCAAATTATAATGTGTAGGATAAGCAGAAAAGCCATAATAGAATGGAAGAAAGGATATATAGCTACAAAATGGATATGATCTGATAAGCAGATTGAATAAATTGTTCCTGTGTACTGCTGCATTATGCATTTTCTTTTTTCTGTTAAACATTAGCTTGGAAAGTTGAAATATGTTTATCTTCAATGTAATATGTGCACTCATTATTTGTATATTTATAATATTTACTCATGTGTACTACTTTGTATTGATACAACTGACTGCGGTGGTGGTGCTGCGGTAGCGTTGTCACCTCACAGTAAGACGTTGCCCTGTTCGATTCTTAGCTAAAGCGTCTTCTGTGTGGAGACATGCGTAAATGGGCATACCTTTGTTGAAGGTTGTGCGTCAGAGCTGGCAACTCGGTACGTAAAAATCTACTGCCAATCATTAGCGGACCGGAGTTCCTCTGTGGCGACCCCCAACCGGAAAAGCCGAAAGATACAACAACTACTCTGTATTGATACGTTTTGGCCAAAAGACATAGGACTATCAACTGTGAATCTAACCGGAGGAGAAAGTTTATTTCAAAGAGCCAAATAATGTTAGTGAAAATGAGCGTTTACCAGCAGATCCAGGAGAAATATGTTAGTCATCATGTCATACATCTAAGAAGAAAGGCACATGAGAACATGATAAACATATTGCACAAAATGTTGTACCCACTACAACTTGTCCCTAATTAAATAAGAAGCTTTCTGCAAAGGGTTTAGTTCAGCTAACTGCTTAATAAATCTAAGGAGGTAAGACTGCACAGATATCATACTAGAAATGAATTAAAGTCTGCCATTGTTGTACAGATTAATTTATCAATAAAATAGACAACTAATGACATAATTTCAATTAAAATAAACGATTGGCTATTTTAGGAAATGTGTTTTTCAGGTTACTGAGCAAATCAGAAAAAAAGTAAAGACATGAATGCCTTCAATGATTTCTGTAACAAAATTAGAGCCCTAGGCATGGGTAAACAACATTAAGAATCAAAGGTCACTTGCTTTCAGAAATAGACAATGACAGTAACAGGTTGTAACAACGAAGGTAAAAACAAGCATTATAAACTGGATGCAAAAACTAGAGGAACACAAGAGTTTAGCAGCAGTGTAAAAATGTTCTAAGGCATAACCATAATATCTCTGGTTCAATGAACAGCATACAATCAATCAAATTAAATGTTTTTTTTACCCAAACCATTTACTTATCTTGTGTGCTAAATTCTAATGTTCAGATTAATTGTGTTGATGTTTTGTACATTTAGATCCCAAATGTAAGTAAACGTGACAAAAGTAAGCAAATGCAGAAACTGATTCAATTTAGACATTGCCTGTTCTGTTTGAAGTTTAAAATGCAGAAAAATTAGATACTTTAAAAGCAGGGTGAAAATTAAAATGTTAATTAGATGGTTACAGCCTAGATTATAGGGCTGAATGCACGATAAGATGTTACAAAGTGCAACAATTAAAGAACATTCCAGAAACTGAGTCATCCTCTGCTTGTTATTTCTATCTGCCTTCCCTGATTGTGATATGCTATTAAGGTTTCATTATAAAGGAAGCTTACTGTAATCATGACTACAGATGTCTGCCTTTTCCTTTTGTTATAGTTAGAGTATATTGATAAATGGTGATCTAAAGGCACTGAAGAACTGTGTAAGAAGAGGCATAAAATGTCTACATTTCAATCACTAAGCATGAGAGTAGTTAGGTGAGAAGCTTGTATGTATTTCCCACCAGTAAATTGCACACATAAAGGTTAATTATCTGATTTAAATATGCAACTCAGGCTGAAATGAAAGAAACAGTACTATTTCCCCGTACATTATTTCAACATAAATTTAATACTGCCTCATTCCTAATTTACAGCAATTATTAGGTAAAATGAAGAATTTGGAAACAGTAACAAAGCAAACTTAATACTACATAATCCTAAAATGCTTTCCCTTTGAACGACCAATACACAATAGTATGATGATTCAAAAAACAGGTTCTCAGTCATAATTAATTGAGAACACATTTTCCCTTCAACCTACCTGCTAATATTGTAACAAGTGTTTATGCAGGAAGCAAGCTCCCCTACACCCTTCAGGTAGGAGGCAGCACCCCCACACACACACACACACACACACCTGCTGAACTTATACGACTTTAGGGTCATGGAACAGTAGGTGAATGAGAAACTTCCCATTAAAGTCGCAATGACCTTGCACAAAAAGCAGTCCTGCTCTGCTTACGACATTGCAGTTTGGTGTATTTATAAAACGTGATTACAGCCAGTTCTGTTTGACAGATTAGAACCCAATCAACTGATCATCAATCACCTCTAAGATAAAAGTTCCTAAACAAGGAGGTATACTTTGTTTCAGTTGCTACCACAGTTTTTATGTATCCTTTGTTGACTGGGTTAGTCCCACTAGGTTAGTGGCTTCTTTTCGGGAGGGGATTTGGCCAGGGCATCAAGGAACTTCCCTACACTTTTTCATAGGTGCCATGGGATCTTTTACATCCATCTGACCTACCAACAACTCAACCAGATGGGATCTTGGTTTAATGTCTCATCCAAAGGATGATACTATAATGACAACACCCTCAAGAGTGCAGCAGACCCCCAATGATACATTACAGTGTCAGCAATCCAATCACCTGGAGTGAGAATAAAACCCACAGCCTCCTAGTCTTCCCACAGCACAGGTGAGTGTGTTACCTGTTATGCAACTGGCACTACATAAATATATATAGATACAGATAGATATTCACCAACAGATACAGATTATATGTCAACCATATCCAGACTTCTAATTAGTTTAAAAGAGACTTATAAAGTTAAATGGGAAAGTAACCAATGATCGATGTTAACAGGAAAATTTGTAAATTAAATAAGAAAGATCAGCAATTATTTTGTGGTTAGGGAATGCAAGACTTCATTTAAGCTAAGAAAGTAGGGAATATGATCAGAATATTAAAAGATACTTGTTTCCTATGGGTCTATATTAGATCATTGAAGTGTTAATACTTCAAATGGTCTAATATCGAACCAAAAACAGCGAACGCTGAAAATAGCGAAGCTGCAGATAACCAAATTTTTTCCTAGGGAAAGAATTTGGTTGTCCATTTCTGTGGCTTCGCTATTTTCAGCACTGTGATGGAAAGTTACGAGTTGGGTTCAGGTAAGTGCGCGACTGTGTGGACGTTAGGGTTAGGGCGGGGTATGTGAGTTAGGGTTAGGGTGTGGGTAAGGTGAGTGCGTGATAGTGATAGACTTTAGGGTTAGGGCGGGGTATGTGAGTTAGGGTTAGGGCACGGGTGAGGTGAGTGTGCGATAGTGACGAAACTTAGGGTTAGGGTTTGGGTTAAGGATAGTGGATAGATAGTACTGTATGTACAGTTTAGTGTAGGGTTAGATGTAGGATTTTAAGTGTATGTGTGTGGATTGCTGTTTTTTTGGTGTGCTTGTGTTGTGTGTGCATTTCTCGGAACAGTGAATTTTTTCCCAGGGAAAAAATTTGCTGTTCTGAGCTTTCGATGTTTGTAGATTTTGTGGTTAGAAATTCGAGGTTGTTGTATTCGATAATGTGCTGTTTCGTTGCACTGATATAGACCTGTTTCCTAATCCTGATAACTAACATGTTAGAGAATTTGTGTTAATTATTTTCTGAAACTTAGCTGAGACAGGTGAGAGGAGGAAACATATGTATAATACCATGAAATAACTGAATATGGCAATATATTACTGGATAAATCTCCAATTTTTTGCATATGAAAATAATTTTGCCTTACTGCAAATAGTAGCAGTCTGAAATGACAATCACATATAGCATACCACATGTGACTTTTTAGTCATGACATCACAATGCTTTAAAACAAACACTTATAGTGATGCTAAAGGAAGTCTGCCAACCCAAATAACCATAGCAAACAATACTCACAACATCAATGACAGCAAGGCAAGCTTTACTGGAAAAGGGGTTTTACTTCTGACTGCCACACTAGCAACAACCAGTTGTGTGTGGTGATTAGGATAGCCAAGAACATAACTCTTTTTTTTTATCCTGGAGGTTAGAAAAGAAAATTTCAGCTGGTGGGCATGGGTACCCAAGTAACTTTTGTGAAGGCTGGAGGGACACATTTATTTTTTCATCTGGACAGTATTGATTAAAGATAGAAGGCCCAGGACATTCTTCTGTATTATATGCATGGTACTAATGAACCCCATACACAAAAGGAAGCATATCCTTACAGTTTATCATAATACTTAAAACAATGCCCCCCAGCAACCCACTTAGTTACATTAATAGAAATCAAGGCTTTCTGGTGCACACTGGGAACAGCAGGTGGCTCTTGGAGAACACAAGGGGCAATAAGAAGAAAGTACATCTGTAGGTATTGAGATACCTAGGTACAGGACTGAAAGAAATGGTCAATACATAAGACATGTACAATGACAACAGCAAATCAACAGAAATTCACATGGCAAAAATTACTAAACAGAATGATTACAGTAATTGATACAGTTCTGGCATGGAGGTGTTTCTTGCACCTCTTTTCTGAAAGTCACACTTCCTTGTTTAAAAAAGTCAGGTCACCTCTGCAATATGCATACATTGAAGTCCTGAACAGTATATCGCAATCATTTAAGAGATTATGTGAGCTACTGAAGTTTTACTTTAATTCTTATGGTTCTTGCAACACATACACACACATTTAT